>NW_007729425.1:166642-178661 GCF_000696425.1 Galeopterus variegatus | reverse complement strand
AGTTGTTACAACAAGCAAACGGAAAGGACATTCTTGGGGGGGATGGGAGAGAGGGAGGAGGGCGGGAGGTGTCGGTGATGGGCCATAATAATCATATACATTGTATATTGACAAAATAAAAAAAAATAAAAAAAATAAAAAGTAATGTCTGCTGTGGAATGAGGCATGGTTTACAGTATATCCCTATTCGTGAGCAAACACTGTGGGGTGGAGGGATGGGGCAATGGAAGCCACAAGGAGGGAGAAGGCTTCTTTTGTTTCATTTGGCCAAAGCAGAGAGGACGAACCAGAGTGAAATAGGAAAGTTTTGCCCAAGAAATACTGGTGAGAAATTTTCTTGCCCAAATGACAGAACTGGTAGAATCACAGCTTTCTAAAGGGAGAAAAATGTGTTGAAATTGTTAAGTAGACTGAAAATCTCCTTGTGTGAGGTAGAACCTGCATAGTAGTTTGTTGCTAAGCAAAGAGGGGCTTCAGCAAAAGATTACACTCAGTTGATGATACCCTAGAAAACTCTAATTAAAATGGAATTGAGAAACTACTGAGGTTCCCCTGTGATAAGGAAAGTTAACCAAAGATACCAAATACTTTTTTTTAAAAAAAAGGAAAATCTGCTAAGAACATTGAAAAGAAGACAAATAAAAGGTTCCTTTTTAATAAGCCCAGGTTCTCTATTCAGAAGCCTAATTATACAGTTGCAATAACCATAAGGAGAATGTGTATGAAAAGGGAAAAAAAGATCCAGATCTCCTGTCCTCTGAGAAGCTACCTTTTTAAGATATTATCTTCCATGTCACAGGGGATGAGAGCAATCATAAATTAGGGAATTTCACAATTTTTGAAATCACTGCTGAACAGGAAATGTTATAATGTGCTGGAGTTTTGCAAACATGGCCCTCAAATTTTTTGGTACTCCTCCCACTGAGAAATGAGGTCTCTGACTTTTTCCCCTTGAATCTGGGCTCTGTGACTGCTTTGGCCAACAGAATACACAAGTGGCACAGCACCAGTTTCTGGGCCCAGGCTTTTAGAAATGGGCCACTTCCACTTTCTGTCTTTTGAAACACTTGCTTGTTCTTAGAACCCAGCCTCCCCCTGCCCCAAAGGAGAGACCCCTGTAGAGAGGAGCCAACAGAGAGACTGCACTGTCTTGGAAGTGGATCTCCACCCCCAGTTGAGCAGTCCCAGCTTATTAGTACTGTGTGGAGCAGAGACTAGTCTTCGCACCAAACCCTGTTCAAATTGCATGTTCAATGGACGGTTGTTGTTGTTTTAAGCCACTGATTTTGGCTTGTTTCACCTATAGATAAATGAAATTAGTAAAAAAAAAAAAAAAAAAAAAAAAAAAAAAAAAAAAAAAAACCATTATAGTGTGTACAGGCTGAGAATAAAGAATTTGGGAGTCAGATCTGGATTTGAATCCCAAGATTTATTATGAACTTGGGTAATGTATTTAAGTCTCCTCAAGCTTCATTTCTCTTCTGAAAATTGGGGATAATAATAACTGCCTCACAGGATTGTTGTGAGAAAGAAATAAAATACTATACATAAGCACCTAGAACACTACCTCAAAGATAGCAAGGACTCAAAAATTATAGGTCAGAATTTGTTAAAAGCCCTAGAAGTTGGTCATAAGGGTTACAAGGGAATGAGAATTAGTTGAATAACTTTTTTTTTAAATCATGGCATGAAAAGAGCCATTATTCCTAAATTATGCCCCCTATACAAGGGGGCTTCAAAAAGTTCGTGGAAAGATTCGTATTTTTATTTTTTTAAGTTTATTTATCAATATTATTTTTTTACATTCTATGACGTTGCGGAGCAGGTGGGGGAGGGGAGAGAGAAAGAGGGAAGGAAATAGGGTGGGAGCAGGAGGATGGAAGAGGGGCGGGGTTGAGGCCTGTGGCACCCCGCTCATTCCTGCAGGGTTGACCAGGGGCATATTATCTTTTTAATTCCACTTTTCCACAAACTTTTTGAAGTATTCTCATATAGTCATGTACACTTTCGGATAATTGTAATACTATTATGTTATTGTAATATCATAATGTAATAATGAATATGGTGTTTTTATGTAGTCCCCTCTATGCTAATAATAAACAAAAATTTAAAAAGAAAAAACACTATATTGTTTAAATGTTTGTTTAACACATAAATATGAATTCAGTCGAAACTATAATAAGTTATTATATTACATCTCTAAATAATAGAGCAGAAACTATTAACTCATTTTCAAAAAAATTATCTGGCAAAAAAAGACAACTCCTGAAAGCATAGGTAGCAAGCAGAGTTTAAAAAGACATTCAAAGAGAATAAAAAGTTAGCATTTCCACCTTTTCTTGTGAGATGTGCTCTTATACTAAAAATAATGTTTCTTTCGTACATAAAGAATCCCTTTAATGTTGCTTTAAATCTACGTAAAGGTCCATATATCATTTTCCAGCTCCTGTTATACTTGCAGACCTTGATGTGCAGTTTGCTTGCCACAGATGTTCCAATGAGCATGTGGTGCCCACATTTTTGTGGAAAGGACAACACTTAATAAAAATGAACAGCCACTATTGTCTAGGAAGGACTTCAGTACAAATCTCCTGCATGGTTAAAAACCTATTTAATTCCAAGGGGTTACTATTGTAGAATGACTCAACTAACTCTTACTATAAATTGATCATTCTTAGTGTGTGTCCGTTCATGGTTATTGTAAGCCCACATTATGGTGAGAAAGCAGATGTGGATGTTTGGGAGTAGAAGAGGGTGGGAAGGCGAGGGATCCCTGGAGTGAGTCATCACATGGGCTGGGGATAGGTGGGTTAATCATGCATTCGTTCATTGATTCTGCCTTGCAAATCTGAGAGTAGAATGGAACCAGGGAGGAGGCCCAAACCTTCAGGAGTTTTGCAACACATGTTTCTTGTTTTTAAGTTTGGAGTTTGGTGCTACTTGAAGAGGGCTAGAAATTGCGGTAGATAGGTATTCCAGCCCCCTTGGGGCAGGGAGATGGTGCTGAGGGTCAGCAGGTAGAGAAAGGCAATGAGCCTGCTCTCCTGTATGTGCCTAGGATGTTCCTCTGAAGAAAAGGAAGCTAAGGGCTTGGCCAAGTGCGTTGGTTCTTTTACTAAGATTTTTTCAGTGTTTGAAACTCATTCTTTGGCCTTTACACTTATTGTATAATCCTTTTTTGTTTTTCCTTACCTTTCTCCTTTCAGAAAATTAGTCTATCTCAACTGTGTCAAAAGGAAAACAGGATTTTGCTTTTGCTGATATCATGAGTGGAATCAAAGCAGACCCAGGCCCCGGAGGCAGCTGCAGTGGGATGTAAGCACAAGGCTCCCCTCTTAACACTCTGCTGACCTCAAAATGTGCATGTTATTTCCTCTCTGCCAGTGCCTGCACATGCGAAGGGAGTGGCATTGTAGATCTTGGGGGTGTGCATTTCATTTGATGCCAGAGCATCTTAGAATCATAACACCGGAATTCTAAATACAGCACTGCCCAGTGTTTATCAGCTTTGTAACGTGGGGCAGGTTCTACAGCCTTGAGTCTTGATCTTCCCATCTGTGAAAAACAAAAACAACCCTAAATTGTATATTTTATGGAGTTCTGAGGATTAAATTCTGATGTAGTGTGCAAACAGTGAGCCTACGTAAAAGCAAAGCATTGTTCTTTGCTTAAAACTCTTTCAATCACTGAAGACTTAAACTGCCTCATAAGCCAATATTAAGTAATTATGTTACAGTGTAATTAATTAACATTAAATATTCACACAAAATAGGTGCTCAAGAAATACTTGTTGAATTTTAAAATGCCTTAAGAGAAAGTGAAAAGGTGGTAATGGGAGATAGGACCTTCTCCTGATCTGATTTTCGGGTATTCCTAAAGGTCCTAGTACATCCAGGGCCAACTCTAATACACAAATCTCATACCCCCGTGTCCCTGTCATCTCTCAGTCCCACCACCAGAAGAGCTAACTCTCTGTCAGTATACCCAGCCTTTCATGCCTGGATGGTTTCCCTGCCCCTTTCCCCCAGGCTGATAGGGCTTCCCCCATAGGACAGCTGGATCCTCACAGGGAGAGTTGTAGAGACCCAGCCCTAGAGTTCCCACCCCTGGAGGCCAGAGCTCCCAACCAGCCACATTCCATTTATGTAGCTTCCCATGTTCTAGTGTAGCCCCTGAAAGGAAGGGGAGGTGGGAGGAGGAGGATGTCTTCCTATCCTCCAAGGAAGCAGGAACTGGGGGATGGGGTGGGAAGAGAGTTCCTCTATGTAACTAGACAGTAGCTATGAAGTTCTAAATGCATTTCTCACAAAAACAATGAGAAATCAAATATTGTGCTAGTATTAGGGTCAGGCTACATTATGACTTTGGAGACCTGTTAGGAACCTTGCCACTCTTTGTGACATTTTTATGGAAAGTTTCATTTTGTGTTCCATTTAAATCATGTACAGTCAGGCTCATGTAACAGCCATTTAGCGATTGGGGAGGTTTGAGGGTTTTCACTCCAGAGCTTTCTCTTTGTTTTCTGATAGCATTGTGTGTGCATGAAACATACCGTTCTTATCCCCAAGATGACATGAGCTGGCAAGGGGGCATAAAATGGACTAAATCCCCTTGGCTTCTACTTCTGATTTGGATAGTAGCTCTGTGACCATGGGCATTCTCCCCGGGACCCTTTTTCCTCATCTGTGGAATGAGGCAGTTGAAAAACAGGATCTCTGGGGCCTCTTCCAACTGCAACACTATGTTATTCCATTTGTCTGAAACTCTCAGCAGTGCCATTCCGTTTTCTTTTTGTTGAGAGGAAATGTGGAGTCTAGGTCTGTTTCCTAAATTTGCAAAAGCACCTACTCCATTGTTGAAAAAATAGTAATAATATCACCTGTCCTCCCTACCTCAGAAATTTATCACTATAATGGATGAGAAAGCACTTTTGAAATTGCAGTATATTACATAAATGTAAACCATTTATTATTTGAATGTGGGGAGTATAACAAAGAGTACAACAAAAATAGTGGGGAACATCTCCAGGATTTAGAAATACCTTCCCAAATGTTCCTCATTAAAATTGGGAAGTATGAGTTAGGTAAAATATGCCTGGAAGATTCCTTATTCAGACCTACAAATGAGACTTTTAGGTTGATTAAAAAATCATTTGCGTTTTGGGGAAAGTGGTTGTGTATGAACTCCTGGATAGAAGGGATTAGATCTCTATTCTGAATTGTGTTATGGAACCCACAGTTTGTGCACATACAACACATGACACATACAGGGACTGGTAAATAATAGGGGTTAAAAATTCAGAGTCTGGGGTTGGAAACGTGGGTTTGAGATTTTTCTCTGTGCTGTTTCCTGACTCAGTGACCTTTAGCAAGTTAATTTCTAGAATCCTTGATTTTTTTATACCTAAAGTTGAAAATATCATAGTATTCTTATGAGGTTGAAATGACATAAAGCTTGTGAAATGTTTAACACAACATTTGGCACAATAAGCTCTCATTAAATATTAACTAGAATTATTACCATTATTGTTATTAGCTCCTTACCTAGGAAACATTGAGGACTCAGCTAGTAAAGAGGACACATGAAGCCTGGCTCAAATTCAATGAATTTTTTAATTCATTAAAAAAATAATGCTCCTCTGCTAGCGATATCTTTGTTGCCCACTCAGTAGGCGAAGGAAAAATGTGTGACATGATGATACAGTTAGGAAACATTTATATTGTTTGTTTATATTAAGTCAGAGTGTTTATTTCCAACTATCTGTCAAGGTTGACATCTTAAGAGGCCATGATTATTATCAACATTTTAAAAAGTGATTTTGAAGAATTACCATCAGAATAAGTTACAAGACACAAAAGTGCTGTGTCTTTTTTTTTTTTTAAGAAAATGAAATTTTATTAATGTTATTTTTTACATTCTAGGATGTTGTTGGGGAGCAGCTGGAAGGGAGGGGGAGGGGGAAAAGGGGAAGAAAATGGGATGGAAAAAGGAGGGAGGAGGAGGGGTGGGATCGAGGCCTGTGGCACCCCCTCATTCCTATAGGGGAGACCGGGGGGCTTCCAGCGGTGGCTTGGTCATTGCTGGGCTGGCTGCAGGTGTTGGGGGGGGGTGTAGCCAAGGCCCAAGGCCCCCCCACCGCCCTGTGCCTTCTTACATTACAGTCAGACCCCATTTTTAATCAGAAGGTCACAAGAGTCACTCAACAAATATTTATTGAGGGCTTTCTACATGCCAGACACTGTTCTAAGCCCTGAAGACATAGAATTTAACTGTGTTAAATAACTATGTTTATTTAAACTGGGTTTAAATAACTGCAAGTATGTTATTAAATAAACACATACATAGTCCCTACCCTCACGGCACTGATGGAGGGACCATAATGTAAATATACCAATAAAATCAATTAAAATATAATATTTGTAAAGTTCGTGGAAGTAGCAATAAGGGCTGTGAAGAAGAACAAAGCAAGGTAAGGGTGTCAGAGAATGCCTGTCTGATGAGATAATATTTGAACAGAAGGATTAACTGTGAAGGAGGGAGCCAAGCAGATATATAAAAAACATTTCCACCAAAAGAAACAGGGAGTGCAAAAGCCCTGTGGCAGAGTATGCCTGGGGTGTTCAAGGAACAGCAGGGTTGGTGTAGTGGAGAGTGTAGATAGGGTTAGGATGATTTTTTTAAAATTTAATACCCCCGTACGGTGGACACCAGCCAACCAGAACAGATGCCATCTATAAATGTCCAGTAAGCTGTACCTGTGTGTGTCTGGTGAGCATCAGCCATGGTAGGAAATGAGATCCAAGAACTTGTGGGGCCAGCATGTTACCCCACCGTAATTGTGATATACTTAGCTCCAGAAGTCAACTTTACCCACGAAGGATAAGGATTTTCACTGTTTATTTATTTAGGGAGTATAGGTTGATCATCTCTAATCTGAAATCAGAAATGCTCCAAAATCCAAAAGTTTTTGAGCACTGACATGATGCTCAAAGGAAAAGCTCATTGGAGGATTTTGGATTTTCAGATTAGGGATGCTGAATCATTAAGTTCTTACAAATATTTCAGTATCTTAAAATCTGAAATCTTAAACACTTCTGATCCCACATACTTTGGGTAAGGGATACTCAACCTGTATGTTCATTATTCAGTTCATTTTTTAAAGTGATCCTAAGAGAAGATTCCATAGTGGCTATACCAATTTATACTTCCACCAACAGTGTACAAGATTTCCTTTTCTCCATACCCTCACCAACACTGATCACCTCTGTGTTTTTGGTAATACCCTTTCTAACCTTGTTGTGGTTTTGATTTCTGTTTCCCTGATGATTAACCAATAATGTTGGGAAAGAGTTATAACAGTCACTGGGCTGTGGACGTGCTGGAAGATGTGTTAAATCTGATCTGGGTCTGCCACCTCCAGATATTCAGCAGTTCAGTGTCCTTGTAGAGTACGAAAATGTGGAACCTAACCTGTCTCCCCAGGCTACCCAGGCCCCTAGGAACTAATATGGAAATGGATAAAAGACACAGTAATTGGACCTTTAGAGTTATCAAGTGGCAAAGTACCCCAAACCTTGAGAATAAGACTCATTAACAAGAGAGGAAAAAGACACGTATTCAATGTGATCTGCATAGTACAGCTTTCACAGCTGCAAAGATTTCAGAGAACTTTGTATATATTAGAATCTATAATCGCAGCAATGAAAATGTAATGGCCCACAAGGAGTACACATAAGTCATGTGCTTGGGGTCTTCATAGCAAGTACCCAAGGTGACCAAGAGTCATAAGGGCTGTTTCATTCATTCATGTATCTGTTCATTCAAGGAGCACTTACTGCATGGCTGGAGGTGTCCATGACTACTTCTTCTCAAGTCTGGTTTGGCAGCTGAGGGAGCATGGGTTACAGGAGCTTTCAACACTTTTAACTTTTGTCAGCAACAACAAAAATTGTGTCGTCCTTGGCTCTGGATCAGAAAGTGCCAAGTCTGGTATCTGGACCCCACCACTTTGTGGCAGTGTAACTTCTTCCTTAACTTCTCTGAGCCTTAGTTTCCTCATCTTTGGAATGGGACTAATAATAGTATTTGACTTTTAGGGTTCCTGTGAGGATTAGTGCAATAATGTATGGAAAGCATTTAGCACTGTATCTGGCACATAATGGATGATTAATGCTGGTTGTTGTTATGGTGACTCAAAGCGGGAGTAGAATTAGTGAGTAAGTGAATGTGTGTGTGCGCATGTGTGTATGTATGTGTGTGTGAGAAAGAGGAGAGTGAGGAAGAAGAGGAGGAGAAAGAAGGAAAATATTTAGTTCTTATAAATTTTAACAGAGAAATTACTTAAAGACATTAAAATGATATACTGGAATGGGCTCTGAATTAGAGAGAGGAGAGTGAGGAAGAAGAGGAGGAGAAAGAAGGAAAATATTTAGTTCTTACAAATTTTAACAGAGAAATTACTTAAAGACATTAAAATGATATACTGGAATGGGCTCTGAATTTTTTTAACAGTAGGGTTTTATATGGTCATTAGGAATAATTGATTGTTGCTTTTATTCCTATCTACTGAGTGCTTGTAAACAGTGAGAGGAGTAGTACTTTTTTGTGCATCCTTGAAGCCAGGTAGTAACTGAAGAGAGCTCTAGAATTGTATCTGATGGTTATTAAGATAGAGATTCCAGAGAGGGGAACAAGGCTGTTCATAGCTGCTCTATGCATTTTGGATTGGACCAACCAATCCTTTCAAACCGAAGGAGATTTTTACCCAGACTCCTTCAATCTGTCTGTCTACTCCCAATTTGAACAAATAACTGTCAGCTTTACTTAGTGCCTTGCTGAATTCAGATGTGATGGGTGATTTTTTTTCCCTATGTAATAGGAAGACATGAAGGATGTGAGTGGCTTGCTGAAGGTTAAATAAGTGGAATAAACCTCATATGTCCCTAGCATTTCAGAAGAGCTTGCTTTACTTTCTGTGGATGTATGATTTCAGTAATTTCTCTTTCTTAAGTAAAATGATGTTTCTCTATCCCCTTTCTCCCAAAGTTGTTTTGATTATCATGTTTATCTTTTTTATAACCAGCTGACCTTTTTCCTAAATATGTCATTTTGTTGTGCAGCCAGAAACTTGATGTTCTGGAGATTTTTGCCCAAGGAGATTGAATATATTTATATCTGAATATGTCCATATGTCAAACAGATATTTCAATCTGTATTTGAAAGCTGTTAAGGCTATAGCTCTATGACGTTCCCTGCTTCATGAAATCAAATAAAAGCAAATGTTCTTAACATATAACTAGATGTTTATGAAAGTTCTGAAGTAAAATGTGAAAATGAGGCTTTATTATATTAGAAATAAAATCAGAAGCAAAACAGAATCTAGCCCTTCTTTATTAATGCAGTTATATTCTATGTACATATATAAAAATTTAATATCTCATTTAAGTTGTGTAAAAGTCTGATCATATTTACATGTATATAGCGTATGTATTTTTTAATATTTCAGCAACATAATTTTCTAATCAAAGTGATATCTACAAGATAAAAAATAAAAGGTAGAGTCTGCTTTGGGCATAACTTTTCTGCCAGAATATTTATGCTATAGGAATATGCCGGATGGTGCTTACTGCAGAGTCTGTAGGGTAAAATGAGCCACAAAACAGAACTACCAGCCATTAAATTCTTAAGTTGACATAAATTTCAACAATATTAAAATCAGATCAGAACAAACTATTGTATCTCAAGCCCATCTCAAGCCTATTCTTTGACTTGACTGTAAATTTTGTGGGAGTAGTGACAATATTGAATAGTTTTTAAAAATAAGGACCTCGAGATCCAAATATGAAATGACATACTTCTAATAGAATGACTTGTGGTGAATTATACAACGTAGGAAGATTTAATAGACCCTACTGTGCATAATCTCTGTGTAAAGATACACAGAAGTATGAGACATGAGATTTCCACCCAGTAGCTTACAACATGATCACTGACGATGACATCTAAAGAGTTAAAAATCAAACCAATGAACAGAAAACATTTGTATTAGTTTCCTACTGCTTCTATAACAAATTCCCACAAATTTAGTGGCTTAAAACAACACAAATTCATTATCTCAGAGTTCTGGAGGTCAGAAGTCTGAACTCACTTTCACTGGGCTAACGTCAAGATGTTGACAGGCCTACATGCTGTCTGAAGGTTCGAAAGAGTAACTGTTTCCTTGCCTTTTCCATTTTCTAGATTTTTCCTGCATTTCTTGACTTATGGCCCCATCCTCCATCCTCAAAGCCAGTAGCACAGCATCCTTCACATCTCTCTCCACGACCCGTGCTTTCACAGTCCCATCTCCTTCTCTGATTCTGCTTTCATGGTCACATTTTCTCCTCTCACTCTGACCTTTCTGCCTCTCTCTTATAAAGACCCTTGTGATTATATTGGATCCTCTCAGATAATCAAGAATAGTCTCCCCATCTCAGGATCCTCAGCTTCATTACGTCTGCATTGTCCCTTTTGCTGTGTAAGGTAACATTCACAGGTTCTGGTGATTAGGATGTGGACATCTGTGATGGAGCCATTATTTAGGTTACCACAACATTGGAGCCTTTAAGGAAAAAGAAAAAATCTTTTCAGCCTCAATCTCAAGATTCTGTAATAATGCCAGTCCTCCTCTTCAGCTTCATTTCCTATCAAGCCTCTAAATCCATTCTTTAAAAAAAATAAAAGTAAAAATAAATAAATCCATTCTTTCTGCCAACAATCTTGCCCTTTTCCTCCTCTCTGCCTTTATTCGTGAATCCTCCTGTATCCACTTCACTTTTCAGAATCCTACCCATCTTCCAAGGCCAATCTCAAGTGCTGTGTTCTCCAGTATTTCTGATTTTCCCAAATTATCCTAGACACTTTGGTTGCAGGTGACGGAAACCCAGCTCAAACTCATTTAAGCAAGAATGGAGACACTATTTACTCAAGTAATTGAATTGACTAAAGGCAGGGCAGGCGTGGATCTAGCTTCAGAGACAAGTATGAGCAATAACTTGAACACATTCAATACTGTCTGTTTTTGCTTTTCTCTACATGCCTGCCAGATTCCCTCATCCCAGCTCTTCTAACTGGCTGAAGCGGTTGTGGCCACGGGTTACTTCAAGTACATAATTTTACAGCTTTTAATTAGAAAGAAAAAGAGGCTGTCTCCTTCAGCTAGACTTTGGAAAAACTTCTTAGAGGAGTACTCTGATTGGTTTGGCTGAGGTCACACGTCCACCCCTTTGACCAATCACTGTAGACAGATAGCCATAGATTGAAGCCAGAGGTGGGAAAATGGTGAAAATAATCTTTTAACAGGAAGGAGAAAGGTGTTAGAAAGAAAAAGAACATTTGCTATAATTATTAACCTAGTGCAACTTCTGAAACTCCATTATGTTTTATTTATATTCTTCTTAATTTACATCATTGTTAATAAACCATTTTTGTTTTATCTTCCTTGTCTTTTATGACATTGGCCATATTTTGCCTTCTGTCATTATACCAACATACTGAATCCTTAAAGGAAGCGCTATGTCTTTTTCATTTTCACTCCCACCCAGCACCTAGTACCGTGCAATACTGACAATAAATGTACAGTAAACATGTTAAATTGGGTTGAAAATAATATTTTAGCACAAGAGATACCTCGAGGCAGCTCAAGGTTAATTAAAATAAGTGCTAAAAATTCAGAGAAATTAAGTGCACTATGGGATTTAATGACTTGAGAAAATGTTATAGCTTGAGCTGGGATTTGAAAGTTGAGTTGAATTTAGGTAGAAAAAAGGACTTATATCAAAGATATTGAGATGCTGAAAAATTCATGTGGCCATAAAAGAAATATGAAGAAACAAAAAAACTATGGTCTGTTGGTTCTGGGACTTCTATGATTCTATTGCTAGAAATCATAAATATTTCATATTGTCATTAATTAAAAGTTGTTGGGCCGGCCCGGTGGCGCACTGCTACAGTGCGCCGCTTGGGAGCGCGGCGGTGCTCC
>NW_007729425.1:161955-166090 GCF_000696425.1 Galeopterus variegatus | reverse complement strand
GAAAAAAAAAAAAAAAAAAAAAAAAAAAAAAGTTGTCATTGCAGAACAGCAGTTTTTTCCATATCTTGCAGTGATTCATTCGTTCATTCCTTTAATTGCTTATTGGGGGTTTGCTTTGATTGTGCATAGTACAGACAGTGATTCATAATAAGGAACCTACTTTATATAGGTTCCTTAAATATAAAGAGGGAGATGAAGAACTGAGGAGGAAAGCAGGGCCACCACTCCTGGCCACATCTACTCCAACAGAGCCCACGACTTTTAAGAACTCATGAGAACCTATCAGTCAGGGTAAAAGGAGTATCTTTCATCGCTAATGCAGACCCTGAAAGACTTGATACGTTTTTCAATGTGCCTCTTATCTATGAAATGTAACATCTTTCACGATAGGGGTGTGGCCTTTGAATTTAAGACCTCACCCCAAAATGCATTAAGCCACAATCCATAGATCTACTGAAGTTATGGGCTTTAAATTTGAAATAATGAAAATCCTGTGACCAGAGTCCTGAAATATCTCTTGTTCTTAAATTGTTTTTTAAAACAAACAGAAATGTGAGTACTTACCATGTGCCAGGAGCTAATATTATTACGTAATTAAAAACAATAATTGATACAATTATAACAATTCATAAATGGGCTGTGCCTCCAGGAACTTCATGTCTGATGAGTGAGACAAACACAGAAACAGAGATTTAAATTGGGTGTGATTAGAATTGTGAAAGCCATTTGACCCAGTGTTGGGGCCCTACTGTGTTCTTACCTTAGTCTTGATTTCTCAAACATTATCCATTCTTCTTATTCTGCTACTATACTTACCTGCTCCTGTGGCCCATCTTATTTCCTATAGGAATCTTCTGTACAAAGAAGATAGTTTGGTACTTGAAATATAATTTCCATATGCTCCTTTCTCAGTCCAGAAACATCTAACTACCCTTACCACCTGTGGGATACAGTCTGAACACTGGAGCCTGGTTTTCCAAACCTTTCATAATTTGGCATTATCTTGCCAGCCAGATGATTTCTTCCTTATACCCTGTCATCACATATTCCCCCAAAGGAAGCCTTTGTGTTTTCTCTTCCCTCCCCTGGACTGTTCTTCTCTTTGCCCACTATTCATCAAAACCGGTCAATTTTTCAGATTTCAGTTTAAGGTCTACATCATAAATGAGCTCCCAGGGAAATTACTGCATAAATATTGATGTTTAGTCACAGACCTTTTACATTGTTCCTTCTCTGTATCTAATGTCTATGCCTTATTTCCAAATTCATTGTTAACTAATAAAGAACTAGGACTCTGTTATATTCATCTGTAGATTCTGAGCACCGTGGACAGTGCCTTGCCAGAGGGCACCAGTGAATATGCGGTATTGTGGTATGTAGCTTGAATGTCAATAAAACAATTAAAAATGTAAATTGAAATATGATACTTTTATACAGTTAATATCAGTCAGTGGTATTAGTGATGTGTTCTGTAATTGCTAAGAATCTTCAAAAATCAATTTTGTAATATTTAGAGAAAAAAAGCAGACCATTAGCATGAGGAAGTCAGTGCTTTAAGAAAATTATTCTGGCAGCCATATATATATATATATATCAGATTGCTGAGGTGGGGGAGACTGGAGGCAGGTAGACAAGTTACAAGGCAGGTGAAGTAAATCAGGCATCATAAGGGAGTCAGTATCAGGCCCAAATTCTCCCAAATACCTGGCATAGTCCAGCGGATCCAACATTATTTAAATATTGCTAAAACTAATTTGACACATACAAATAAATATCAGCCTTTATTTCCAGTAATTGATTAAAGTCCATTTTTAGCTAAGTAAGATCAGTTGGATTTTCAGATTTCCCCAGCAGTGATTTTTAAGCCTAGTCTTTGAGGAATTCCTTTGTCATTATGAGATTTATTTTTATTAGTATTATGTACATGTTTGCATCGGTGGTTTAGTAGGAATTAAATATAGCCTGTATCCTTGTCTACAATAAAGAACACATAATTGTGCTACAATCACAAATAAAATGTTTAAATAAAAATTGAGCATAATGGAAATGGTGCCAGTCACAGTTTGGTTGGATTCGTGACATCCAGATGCTTGTGTCTCTCATGGTACTCTCAGTGGTTGGTTGTACGTATAATCAGGGAGCAATGCAAGACTGACATGTAAAATATTAAAGTAAAAAGTAGAAGATTAGTCCACAGTCTTATAACTAACATTCTCTTTATGATGTAAAATTTATATATAATGAAATGCATGCATCTTAAGTGTACAATTTGATGAGTTTTGACAGCATATTCATTTGTATAAGCACAACCTAGTGAAGCTGTAGATCACTTTCACCAACCCAGCAACCACTCATGTGCTCTCTGCCTGTCATTCTGCATCCTGCTCTAGCTTATTGTACTCCAGACTAAGTTGTTGAACAAAAGTAATAAGGGCAGATATTTTTTCTTGTTTCTAAGTTTAGGGAGAAAGTGTTCATATTTCACTGTAACCAATGATGTTTCATGTAGGGTTTTTTGTAGTTCCCCTTTATCAAATCGAGAATGTTCCTGTCTATTCCTAATTTTTTGAGGGCTTTTATTATGAAAGGGTTTTAATTTTATCAAAGGTTTCTCCTGCATGATTTGAAACGACCATATCAGTCTTTTTCCTCCTTGGTTCTGTTATTGTGATGAATTATATTGCTGACTTTCAAATGTTAAACCAACCTTTCCTTCTTGAGATAACCTAACTGGATTGTGATATGTTACCTTTTTATACATTGCTGGATTTGATTTACAAATATTTTGAGGAGCTTTGTGTCTGTGCTCAAGAAGGACATTGACCTGTAGTTTTCTTGCAATGTATTTGTGTGGGTTTGGTATCAGAGTGCCACCAGTCTCATAAATTGAGTTGAGAAGTATTCCCACTGCCCCTGTTTTTGAAGATATTTTGTGTGAGATTAACATTATTTCCTCACTGAATGGTTGACAAAATATGCCATTGAAGCCATCTGGGTTGCAGTTTTCTATGATAATTTATAATTTAATTTCTTTAAAAGATACAGGACAATCCTTATTTTCTATTTTACCTTGCATCAGTTCCAGTACTTTGGGGTTTTCAAGGAAGTTGTCTATTTCATTGAAGTTGTTGAATTTATTAGCATAAAATTGTATGTGACAGTCTGTAATTATTTTATTGGTATCTGTGGGGTATCTGTAGGATGGCTATTGGTATCCCTTCTATTACCAATACTGGAAATTTTAGTTTTCTTCACTTTTTAAAATCAGTTTTTTTAATATTAATGATCATAGTATTACTTATTAATTTTATTAGTCTTTTCAAACAACCATCCCTTATCTATGTTAATTTTCTCTATAATTCGCTTTCTTTTTCATTGCCTTCTGTTCTTTCTTTTTTCCTGCACTCTACTTATGTTGGGTTTAATTTGCTCTTCTTTTTCTATTTTCTTACATCAAAAACTTAGATTAGTGAGTGAACTACTTTACTAATATAAGCACTTATAGCATCCCATATGATCTGTCCTGGAACTTGCTCCATGTAAGCTTGAAGAGAATGTGTATTCTGCATACATTGGGTGAAGTGTTCTCTAAATGTCAGGTTGAATTAGATGGTAGTGTTACTCATTCCAACCGATAGGTTTGAGTTTCTATTGAGTCATCCTGAAGGACTCTCTTTAATATTTCTTACAAGGCACATCTGCTAGCAACAAATTATCTCAGTCTTTATCTGGGTTTTGCTCTCATTTTTGTAGGGTAATTTTGCTGGTGTAGAAGTCTTGGTTAATAGGGTTTTTTATTGCTTTTAGCATTTCAATTATGTCATTACACTTCCTTCTAGCCCCCTCTGTTTCTTTTTTATTCTAATTTAATTTTATTTTATCAATATACAATGTGATTGATTTTTGTGTACCTTTACCGAATCCTCCCTCCCCCTTCCTCTCCCTCCTCCTTCCCATCAACCTCATATCTGTTTGCTTGTCATAACAACTTCAAGGAATTGTAATTGTTGTGTCTTCTTCCCGCCCCCCCCCATTTGTTTGTATATTTATTTTTTTATTTTGAGCTCCCACAGATAAGTGGGAACATGTGGTATTTCTCTTTCTGTGCCTGACTTGTTTCACTTAATATAATTTT
>NW_007729425.1:153944-161094 GCF_000696425.1 Galeopterus variegatus | reverse complement strand
ATGTCCTTTCTCTTTGCTTGTCATATCAACTTCAAGGAATTGTAGTTATTATGTCTTCTTCCCCCCCACCGCCCGGTTTTTTTTGTGCGTGTGTATGTGTGAATTAATTTATTTATTTTTGGCTCCCACCAATAAGTGAGAACATGTGGTATTTCTCTTTCTGTGCCTGACTTGTTTCACTTAATATAATTTTCTCTAAGTCCATCCATGTTATTGCTAATGAGAGTATTTCATTCTTTTTTATAGCTGAGTAGTATTCCATTGTGTAGATATACCACATTTTCCATATCCACTCATCCGATGATGGACATTTAGGCTGGTTCCAACTCTTGGCTATTGTAAATAGTGCTGCAATGAACGTTGGAGTACAGGTATACCTTCGACATGATGACTTCCATTCCTCTGGGTATATTCCAAGCAGTGGGATAGCTGGGTCATATGGTAGATCTATCCGCAATTGTTTGAGGAACCTCCGTACCATTTTCCATAGAGGCTGCACCATTTTGCAGTGCCACCAACAATGTATGAGAGTTCCTTATCATTCTCAGTCTTTTGGATATTAGCCATCCTAACTGGAGTGAGATGGTATCCCAAAGGGGTCTTGATTTGCATTTCCTGGATGCTGAGTGAAGTTGGTTTCTTGGGGTGGTAGATAAACTTTTTCTTTTTTTTTTTTTTCCTCTCTTCATTGTTAGCATTTTTATTTTACTAGTGGGTTTTGGTTTTTCTTGAGTTTTTATGGCAGTGGTGGTTGTTTTTTCAGGTACCAAACCCAGTATTCCCTTGAAAATTTTTTGTAAGGGTGGTCGTGCAGTAGTGAATTCCCACAGTTTTTGTTTGTCTGATAAATATACTATTTGCCCTTCATTCCAGAAGGATAGCCTTGCTGGGTAAAGTATTCTTGGCTGGAAATCTCTGTCTTTTAATGTTTTGAATATATCATCCCATTTCTTTCTGGTTTTTAGGGTTTGTGATGAAAAGTCTGATGTTAGTCTGATTGGGACTCCCTTATGGGTGACTTGACACTTCTTTCTTGCAACTTTTAAGATTCTCTCTTTGTCTTTGAGTTTTGCCAATTTGACTATAACATGTCTTGGAGAGGACCTTTTTGGGGATCTTTGAGCTTTCTGAATCTGAAGATCTGTGTCTTTCCCTATACTAGGGAAGTTTTCTGCGACTACTTTGTTGAATATCTTTTCAATGCAATCTCCTTTTCCTCCCCTTCTGGAATACCCATGAATCAGATATTTGAGCGCTTAAGGTCAGAAATTCTCTTTTCTGCTTCTTCAAGCCTGCTGGTTAGACTCTCAGTTGTGTTTTTTATTTCATTGAATGAATTCTTCAGCTTGGCAAGCTCTGCTACATTCTTTTTCAGGGCATTGATTTCCTTGTACATTTCTTCTTTCAAGTCCTGTATACTTTTCCTCATTTCTTCATGTTGTCTAGCTGAGTTTTCTTGTATCTCATTTAGTTTCCTTAGAATTATCACTCAAAATTCCTTGTCAGTCATTCCAAAGGCTTCTTGTTCTATAGTATCTAGAGCTTGAGAGTTATTATTACTCTTTGGTGGTGTACTTTCTTGATTTTTCATATTTCTGGTATCTTTCCTTTGGTGTTTAGTCATTGTGGCAAGGGATTTCACGGTCCACTCATTCAACTCTATTGTTTGGCTAGGATCCTGCTGGGACTGCCAATTTGGTATGGCTGCCTCGGTGCTTGTGGGCAGGAGGCTCGGGCCTCTCTGGGCCATGGGGACTGGACTGGGATGAGCATCCAGCAGCGACGCCTACCTGCTCTGGCACGCGCCAGCATCTCGGGGTGCATGGTGGTCACAGTGGCTCCCGGGCCTTCTGCAGGGGCCTCTCTGGGTGGCGTGTACTTGCCTGGGTTGGGGGTGGTCCCATGTAGGCACCTACCTGATCCAGCATGCACAGGTGTCTCGGGGCACGTGGTGGTTGCGGCGGTTCCCAGGCCTCTCTGCCTAGCTTCCTCTGTTTCTGATGAGAAGTCAGCCATTAATTGTACTGATCCTCTGCTGTGTGGGATGACTTGTACAAGGGGGTCTTCAAAAAGTTCATGGAAAGGTTCATATTATCTTTTAATTCTATTTTTCCGTGAACTTTTTGAAGTGCCTCATATTTATCCTTTCTTTGTTTAGGATTTTCTGTCTTTGCCTTTCTGGTGTTACACTATCATTTGTCCATGTGTGAATCTATGTGTATTTATCTTTCATCTTTTTGAGCTTCTTGGTTGTATAAATTAATATTTTCCATCAAATTTTAGAAGTTCCAGCCATTGCTTCTTCAAACATTTTTCTGTCTCTGCCTTTTTCTCTTCTCTTCTTCTGGGACTCCTACATATATTGCTTTGTTTGATGTCCCACAGGCCTCTGAGGTTCTGTTCATTTGTCTTTATTCTTGACTCTTCAGACTGGAACATTTCTATTGATCTACCTTCAATTTCACTGATTCTTTTCTTCTGTCATCTCAAATCTGCTGTTACTCTTTCTAGTGAATTTTTATTTCAGTTATTATAATTTCAACTCCAGAATTTTTTAAAAGGAATTTCTGTCTCCTTTTTGATGATCTGTTTGTTCATTTGTTATTGTCATACTTTTTTGTAATTCTTTAAATATGGTTTCCATTACTTTTTTCAATGTGTTTATAATAGCTTCTTTGTTGTTTGTTTGTTTATTTTTGCATAGTACTTTTTTATTGGTTATGAATATTCATGAGATACAAAGCTGATTGTCACCACTCGTGACCAAGATGTGATGGCCAGATCCATACTGACAGCATGCCCATTACTACAAAATGCAATTTTACCCCATGTTCCCCACCCAATTATCCCCAACCGCCCTCCCCATCCCCTTTTCCCCCACTCCACTTTCTATCCCTAGGTATGATCTCTCCCTCTGCAAGTCCAACACACCACTGTGGTCTTTCTTTCCTTCCTTCTTTCTCTCTTAGCTCCCACTTATGAGTGAGGACATGTGGTATTTATCTGTCTGTGCTTTGCTTATTTCACTCAATATAAGTTTCTCCAAGCTCATCCATGTATTGCAAATGGGAGAATTTCATTCCTTTTTATGGCAGAGTAGTATTCCATGGTGTATATATACCACAGTTTCCTTATCCAGTCGTCCATTTATGGACATTTAGGTTGGTTCCATGTCTTGGCTATTGTAAATAGAACTGCAATGAACATGGGAGTGCAGGTATCCTTTTGACATGATGATTTCCACTCCTTTGGGTATATACCCAGAAGTGGGATTGCTGGACCATATGGAAGATCAATCTGTAGTTGTTTGAGAAACCTCCATACTGTTTTCCATAGTCGTTGTACTAATTTACAGTCCCACCAACAGTGCAAGAATATTCGCTTCTCTCCACACCCTTGCCAGCATTTGTTACTCTCCATCGTTTTGATTAGAGCCAGTCTATGTGGAGTGAGGTGATATCTCAATGTGGTTTTAATTTGAATTTCCCTAGTGACTGGTGATGTTGAGCATTTTTACATGTGCCTGTTGGCCATTTGTATATCTTCCTTTGAAAAATGTCTATTCAGCTCCCTTGCCCACTTTTTAATTGGGTTATTTGGTTTTTTACTGTGTGATTGTTTGAGTTCTTGTATATTATAGATATTCATCCCTTGTCAGATGCATAGTTAGCAAAAATTTTCTCCCACTCTGTAGGTTGTCATTTCACTCTGTTGATTGTTTCTTTTGCTGTGCAGAAGCTTTTGAGTTTGATATAGTCCCATTTGTTTATTTTTTCTTTTGTTACCTGTGCTTTCAGGCTCATGTTCATAAAGTCTGTGCCCAGACCTAGTTCCTGAAGTGTTTCACCTATATTTTCACTTAGTAATTTTACAGCTTCAGGTCTTATATTTAAGTCTTTAATCTCTCACTATATACTAAAATAAACTCAAAATGGATTAAAGACTGAAATATAATAGCTTCTTTGAAATCTTTACTATAATATCAGGGATATTAGAGACAGATTCTACTGACTACATTTTTTCCCTGAGTATGTGTGTCATACTTTCCTGTTTCTTTGCATGTCTCATAATATTTTGTTGAAAGCTGGACCTTCTAGATAATACATTGTAGCAATTCTGTACTTTGATATTTTCTCTGAAGATTATCGTTTCTGCTTTTTGTTTGTCACATTGTTTAGTGATTTGCCTAAGCTAATTCTGTGAAATCTGTCCCCCCTGTAGTATGATTCCAGTGTTACCTCTGCTCAGTTTGTATATTGACAGAGACATAAATGTAGGTATTCTCCTGGTTTAATTTCTAGGTCTGGCTTCCTAGGAGTCATCTCATATATTCATATATCTGTGTAGCTTGGTGGTGAGAGGTTGTATTCAACCATCTTGCCAGAAAGTCTTCTGTCCTCTGTCAATGACTCTCTGTATAGGTGGGTAATGCATTCAGAGCTCAGGCTATTTTAAATTCTGCTCCATCCTTTACTTTTTCTGGACCATTTAAGGTTTTTTATGTACATTTACATAACCTTAGGTTTACTTAGAAATGTGTAAATAGCTTGAGTCTGTGTTCTCTGCTCCCTGTATGTGCTCCCAGCCATAATTATACTTTCCCCAACCATGACTGCAACTCAGTCCAGAAAAAGCATTCACCCTTCCCTCTTGCCCACTGAGATCATTTCACCAAACATGCCACTGGGAAGGGGCACTACCCACTACTCCAAATCAAGCAAGCCCTGTTATCGGCAGTAGACAATATGTCAGCCCCATAGCCTTCCCTGCCTTGGCAGAGCCCTCATATCAACCATGTTGGCCAATAGCAATAGGGAGATACCATTAATTGTAAGTGACATTTTTCTTCAAAGATGAGCAAATGTGCAGCTAGAAATTGATGGAATGTGACATATTGGGAAAGGAGCACTTAAACGAATCTTCAAATGCATTGCTGCCTCTGTGGGAGTTTTGATCATTCTGCCATCTCCTAAACTTTCATGGAAACCAGCACTTACTTCCTTGATCATTTATCAGTGTAGTGAACTGGAACAGAACATAGCAAAGGAGAAATGAGCTATTTCCCAAAACATACATGCACCTACAAAATAAACATTTAGCCTGTTTTCTGACTTTACTACCGTCTTCACCCATCCTGTTAGGTACAACTGGCTTTATAGATCCCTGCCTTAAAGGAAAAGAGCACACAGTCAGTTTCATTAAGTACAGCTTACTCCATCTCTTGAAAAAGATCGTCTGAGCATTTATTGTCAGTTTGTTAAATGGCAGAGCAAAACTGACTTCGTGTAGGCATTCACCCCCCATTGCATTTGGCTCTTTTGCACATCAAGAATAACGGCCGTAAAATAGAAGAGAGAATGCAGAGAATGAAAATAAGTATAAGATAAAGAAATATACATGGTTGTTAACAAACCATATTTTTAAATAGAGAAGACGTAGAATTTGCTGCTAGGCTTTTCTGGGCTTTAGGGCTATTTGTGGCAAGGAGCTTTATTATCACTTTGCTTTACAGCTTTCGAGCTCCATATTTCATTTGCCTTCCTTTTAAATATTAGTCCACTTGAAAGCCAAAATAAACATATAGAACAAACCCTTTGGAAAACTCACCTCACCCAATGGAAGGGTAAATTTACAAACAAGAGGTGTGTGACAATGAAACTACATCTGCAGAAGAAAAAATTAACATTATAGTTAGCTGTTCATTGTCATAATTCCATAGTGTACTCTCCAGAAACCATTTGTAGATACAGGAGTTCGTTGTAAATAAATATCAGTTGCTTATTCCCAAATGTGTCTTGAAGTTAATATAACATCTGGACTGGATTGCAGGAAATATACAGTGAAAGGTATTCAAAAATAGAAGCATCTCTGTTATATCTGCATTATCTTGATAATAATATTTTATCTTACTTACCTCGTGAATGGTATGTTTGTAAGTTTATTCCTATTCACTTGTTCCTGAAAAAATTCAGTTATTACAAAGCAAAATTTCTTTTTAAAAATATACCATTTTACATATAGATTGTATTATCCCCTGTAGCTAAATTTAAACATGGACATCAGAATATAATCAAGTGAAATGCTTCTAAAAAGTACAAAACAATAGAAAAAATAAAAACAAGAAATAGGAAATTATCCCTGAGTTATGGCAGAAATATTCTCTCATAAAAATTCCCTGAAGGAGTGGAAGAATGAATAGAGCAGCCTTTATCATTTCAGAATTTATGGATTTCTATGACTGCGGGGAAAACATTTGGGTCCCAGCTGGGCATAAAAGAGGAATAGTAGTTGCTAAGTGGCTGCATAGCCAGAGAAAACATGAGTTTCCATGGTTCTTCAGTTAAATATCCGGAGGACCGAATCTGTCAGGGTTCCAGAAAGAAACAGACGTCATGCTCAAACTAGGTTAATTCTAGAGGCTGAAGAAGGGGGACTGTCGGCAAAGCTGTGAGAAGGAAATAGGTTATATGGGATAATGCAGCACCCTGGGGCTGATTGATAACAGTAGAGCTGTTACCACCCCAGGTTCAAAGGACCCAGGAGAAAGAGCTCTTGCAAAGTTGTAGAGAGACGCCTGACGTGACCCTACAGGACCCCAGGAAACAAAGGCCATAGCCACTCTCCTTTCTCCTTCCAGCCTTGTTCTGGGGCTCTCGGTGTCCGTACATTACAGGAAGCCAGAAGATGAGAAGAACCTGGGATGGTTTGTACAGACCCGCCTCCCGGCTGGAGGGGAGAGTGGGGGGCACGTGGAAGGAAGCTGACCCATGTCCTGTGTTAGGACGCTGCTCTTGTGGGACTTGCAGGTCAGTGGAAAGGTGTGATGAAAAAACAACCGCTCAGAGGTAAATGTGGACGCCAGAGAGAAAAGCATAGATGCCAATTGCGGGACTCCGATCCATCCTGTTTTATGAGAGGTCTCCCTGTCCTCGCCAGTAAACTTCCCAATGGGTTTCTTTATGGGACAGTCTGTGGCCCCCTCTCTTTTGAACCACCCAAAGTGTTTCTGGGACAAGTTGAGAAGTTTACTAGAATTCTGCATTTTTTGAAAAGCTGCCTCAGGACACATATTTTGTTTAAAAAAAAAAAAGTTCTGATTTGCATTTCCCGGATGCTGAGTGATGTTGAGCATTTTTTCATATGACTGTTG
>NW_007729425.1:144963-152885 GCF_000696425.1 Galeopterus variegatus | reverse complement strand
AAATAAAATAAAATAATAAAAAAATAAATAAAAAAAAAAGTTCCAGCCCTCAGTTTCCTCATAGGATGAAAGGAAAGAAAGATGTCCTTAAACCACATCTGTGTGGACCTAATCAGGGAGACTAGAGCAGACAGACAAGGGGGAGGAGGAGTGGGAGGTCTGGGACCCACCTCTCCTTTTAAGCACTTTATGTATTAAATCATTCTTCCTCCCATTAACCTTAAAAGATTCAATCTGTCATCCTCCCCATTTTATGTAGAAGACTGAGGCACAGAAAGTTTAAGTGACATGCCCAGGATCATGCCATAAGTAAGGAGTGGAGGCGGTATTTGAACCAGGAGGCTCTCTCTCCTCCCATCACAGCACCTTCCCACTCACTTCCTACCTCTGAAAGGCAACAAAGAAAAAGCACAAGACTGGTAAGAGGAAGTGTTTTTAGTGATGATAATAGCCATCATTGGAAGAGGAGCTACTATGTCCCAGCATTGTATTAACCACTTTACAGACACACTCTTTCAGCCCAGTGAGGACGTTCCAGTGCTAAATGGTCAATGTTTAATTTAATCTTATTAAACCACCTACCTGTACTATAAAGAAGTTAAAGCATGGAGTAATGATTTTCTCAAGTCTCACACCAAATCTTTATGGACATTTTGAACTAGGTACCTTACGTCATCATACTTGATGATACAATGAGACTCATCACTGTTTAAAAATAGAAGCAATGTTAGTAATAAAATAGTAAGATCAGCACCTTGCTATTTTCTTATATTTTTTTACATGTTTTCCTTATGTGTTTTTATCCTATTCTATTATCTAACATTTTAATCACTGTGGTTATTATGAAAATAGTTTATTGTGATCTAATTTATGGATATAAAAATTATAAATAACTTAAACTCTGTCTTTTACACAAAGGCAGCAGCACTCTAGTATCTGAATCAAGATAGTCTGGCTAAACATAGCTTCTTAAAGCCTCCACATTTATGATTCCCTAGGCAGAGACAGAAAGATCTGTCTTTTCCATACATACACTATCTTCAGGATTTCTCTTCACTACAGTGAGTTTAATTTTGCTTATCTCAGTTAATATTTTAGAGCAACTATTCATGGATCTTTAGGGTTCAATAACATAAGTTAATAGCCTCTCAGTTTAAAATCACTAGCATATTTCTTGTAAAAGCAACAGCTCTTTCAATGGAAGGCTGTTAAAAATGAAAAACAAACAAAAAATTCAAAACACTTCAAGACCTTAAGCGTAGGTTGTGCATTGTACTGCTTAGATTGAAAATAACAAGACAACGAAAACTCTGGACAAACAGGTTACATTATAGCTGTATTTTATCTTTGAGGTGGGAAAAAAATTGCAGCATAGCAATGGTTTTTCCTCCCCTGGGCCTGCCTTACTTCCCAGCCTTGAAGTAATTTAGGGACTTAGGAAAGCATGTTAAGACTATTGGTCTGCCTTGATACTATTTCTTGCACAGTGAATGCAAGTAAAAATAGTAAACCCTCTTACTGTTGGCTGTAAAAATAGTAAACCCTCTCACTGTTAAACATCAGTAAGTCAGTAAGTCAGACTCATTGACCTTCCAGTCAGTCTGAATCTTTGTATAATTTGAGTTGTAAAAATATTCCAGTAAGTTCCATTTTCCATATTTACTACTTCTTGGATTGGTGTTTGGCTGCAGCTATTATGCTAAGCAGGTTCACATAACATATCTCTATTTTAGGTTTTGAGGTGTTACCTTCTTCCCTGGGTTCTGCTTACACAGCACTCAATGAAGATTGTGGGTAAAGTTACACCTTGTGTATCCTTGGAGTAGTTACTTAACCTCTCAGAGTTCCCATTTCCACAGTTGTCAAAGTTCTTTCACAGTTCCTCCTGTTAGGGTTGTTATGAGAAACAAATTAATTGATAGATGTGAATCATGTTATTATAATTGGTACCGTTTAATACTTATCCAAGACCTTGCATGATTACTAATTATTTACAGATTATTAGGAAGGCACAATTATTATCCCTGTTTATTGATGAGGAAACCAAAGCTCAAAGTTTAGTAACTTGTCCAAGGTCATAGAGCTGGTGTGTGTTGGTGCCAGGACCCACATCCTGTCCTATGTGACTCTGAAGCTCTGAGCCTTTTGCCATGCTGCCTTGTGATCGTTACAGTGTCATCTCTAATGAACTCACCTCCAATCCAGGTCTTCCGTTATCAATGAAAAAGGCCTTCTCCTACCCAAAATGTGTAACTTATCAGAATTCTTATTGGTAATTTTTTTTTTCCTTTTTGTCTTTTTTACTGACCGGTAACGGGATCGCAACTCTCAGTGTTGCGCCCGCACCACGCTCAGCCAGTGAGCAGGAACTGGTCTCCACATGGGATCCGAACCCTCGGCGGGAGCTTGGCGCACTCTCCAGTGCGCCACCGGGCCGGCCCTTATTGGTAATATTTTGACATGCAGAAATCTGTTTGATCCAACTATGGAGGGATTTAGGCTCAATACATATGGCTTTAGGAAAAAACTACTGTGAGGAGCAATCAGCTTTTTTAACAGACACAATAATTTCTAAAAGATAGCACTAATGTTCTCTTTAATAGGTTTTTTAGTTTTTTAATTGTGTAATTATGTATGTCATCTAAGAGTTCTTAATGACATTGGAAGATTTTAGTTCTATCTTACAATAATTGTAGTAGTCAATGTTTTAATAAGTTACAAATGTATTATTATCACAGTTTTTTGAAATCCTAAGCTTCCTGAGCTTAGGGGTTTATATCTTTCTAAAAACCTTTTGTATTATTAGAGTGATTTGATACTTAACAGGATAAGGCTCAACAATGTATAAGTTTTATGATTTGTGTAGTATTTCTGAAGAATTGGAACTTAAATTTTATTAACACGAATCGTGAAAATTTATATGTAGTGGTGGGAACTCAGATAATTTGACCAAGATTTTTCCTGATATCTCAATATTATCTGAGAAGTATAACATAATCAAGAAAATGTCATCTCTGAGGAGTACAAGGGTACTTTAAAAAGCTCATGGAAAAGTAGAATTAAAAGATATACTAATCTTTCCATGAACTTTTTGACGTACCCTCATATATTTAGGACCATTTTGTGTGCTGTATAGTAGTATGTGCTCTTGAGTGAGGTCAGGCGATCAAAATTCTGGGGAATGTCCCTAGGATCTTGGGGTGATCAGGATGCTGGGGAATGTCCCTAAGCTCTTGGGGTTCCAGCTTTCTCATTATTTAAACTAAGGGGTTGGCCTTTGATCCATTTACTGTACACATTCTATGAAATTGAAATGCTACAAACATTTAAAATTCCTTTTGATGTTAAATCTTGAGGATGTTAAACCATTTAACATCCTCAACTTTTTTTTTTTTTTTTTTTTTTAAAATTTGGGGGTTTTAAACCCTTTAAGACCCCCAACTTTTTTTTTTTTTTTAAAAGGTTAAAAAAAAAAAAAAAGTTGAGGCTGTTAAATGGTTTAAAATCCCCAAGATTTAAAATCAAAAGGAATTTTATTTTATTTTATGTTATTTTTATTTTGTCAATATACAATGTAGTTAGTTATTGGGTCCCATCACCAAAACCTCCCTCCCTCCTCCCCCCCCCCCCCACATGTCCCCCCCCCCTTTTTTTTTTTTTTTGAAGCTCTTACAAAAAGAAAAGGGGGGGGACACATCTGGGTGGGAGGGAGGAGGGAGGGAGGTTTTGGTGATGGGACACAATAACTAACTACATTGTATATTGACAAAATAAAAATAACATAAAATAAAATAAAATTCCTTTTGAAAAATATTTTGTCAATATTCTCTGGAAGGTCATTAGCATGAAGTTGTTATAAATTAGTATAGCCCATTTTTCTTAGTCTGTTCAGCCTGCTATAATACAATGCCATACGCCGGTATTAAACAACAGAATTTTATTTCTCTGAGTCTGGAGGCTGGAGGTCCAGCAGCAGATTCAATGTCAGGTGAGGGCCCACTTTCTGGTTCACAAATGGTGCCTTCCAGTCGCATCCTCACAGGGCAAGAGAGGCAACAGAGCCCCCTCTTTTGTAAGGGCACTGATCCCATTCGGGAGAGCTAATCACCTAACCACCTCCCCTGAGGTCCTACCTCCACACACCATCAACTTGAAGTCAACTTGAAAGTTTGGATTTCAGCATCTGAATTTTGAGGGGACACAAACCTTCATACCATAGCATCATCCAGTCTAGAGCCCAGAATGCTCCACCAGCCTCAGGACCTCACAGCCCATCTTGAGGGACCTTCATTCCTTGGGCTTCACCAGTGCCCATTGGACTCCCTCACAGGGCCCTGGATCTACAGTTTCTCCTTCAGCCTAGGGTGCCCCCATATATCTGATGGCCCTGTCTCTTAGGAAACTTCCTCTTTGCATGAAACTTCCTCTTTAGCATGAGTCACTTAAAATTGAGAGTGAAGGAAGGTGTTGTTCAGTTTGGAAGTGTAGGAAACTTCCTCTTTAGCATGAGTCACTTAAAATTAGAGAGTGAAGGAAGGTGTTGTTCAGTTTGGAAGTGTAGAATGTAGATGAGGAACACATAATTCTCTCTACCCAACTATAATGAGTGTGTGGTTCTCATGATGCTGTGATAGCCATCTGGTTGACCCCAGAATTAAGGCTGCACATTTGTGCCTTTGCAGCAGGGCATTAGCCCTGTGGTGGCGGGTATTAGAGAGGGTTGTGGATAGAAATGCTAAGATGAATCCCTGGGCACTTAGCCTATTTGTCTTCAGGGATGACACCCTCAGTAGTTTCACCAGTGAAGTGCCTCTCCCAGCCCCACTCCACAGTTAGACATTTACTTCCATGTCTATGGATGGGTAAGACTAGTAAAAATAATCTTGAAACTGTAAATGACCTTGGATACAATGTCATTTTAATACTCCTTCCTCTTCCCATCCCCACAACTCCCCCATACCTTCATTTTACCAGTGAGGAACTGAAAAATACATCCAGCCACAGTAGTTACTGGCACAACTTGAATTTAATTAATACGACTCCCATTCCAGTGAACTTTCCAGCACACTATGTAACTTTTAAGGAAATACACTTTTTATTTCACATTTTCCCCCAAATTATCTCTAATGTGTGTTTCCTATAGTTCAATAACATTTGGTTATTTTTCCATAGCCCTTGAATTGTTAGAAAAAATTCAAGGGTTGCCAAAACATACTTATAAATAATTATCCAAAAAGTTCCTCCTGTATTTTGAAATTGGCTGATCTCTAAGACCTTCTGGTAATGCACTATAATAATTTATTTATAGTAATAAATATAGGAAAGAACAGTAAGTTAATCCTGATTTATAATTTTTATAAATACCAAGGAATTTTACAGAGTTTGGATGTATTGTCCCCCTAAAACTCAGGTGGAAATCTGATCCCAAATGTGACAGTTTGGGGAGCTGAATCATGGGGGTGGATTCCTCATGAGTGGATTAATGCTCTCCCTGGGGGGTGGGGGTTGTGAGTGAGTTCTCACTTTATTAGCTCCCATGAAAGCTGGTTGTTTATAGGACCCTGGCACCTCCTCTCTCTCTCTCTCTTACTTCCTCCTGCCATGTGATCTGCTTGTACCTGCCAGCTGCCTGCTGCTTTCAGCAATGAGTAGAAGCACCCTGAGGCCTGTGCCAGATGCAGCTGTCCCAGAATTGCAAGCCAAATAAACCTCTTTTATTATAAATTACCCAGTTTCAGATATTCTGTTATAGCAACACAAAAATGGACTAATACAGAAAATTGGTACCAAGGAGTGGGGTGTTGCTATACAAATACCTGAAAATGTGGAAGCGGCTTTGGAACTGGGTAATGGACAAAAAAGTTGGAGGAGTTTGGAGGACTCAGAAGAAGATAAAAAGATGAGGGAAAGTTTGGAACATTTTAGAGATTGATCAAATGGTCATGACCAGAATGCTGATAGAAATGTGGACAGTAAAAGCCATGCTGATGATGAGGTCTCAGATAGAAATGAGGAACTTATCAGGAATTGGACAAAAGATCACCCTTGTTACACCATAGGAAGGAACTTGGCTGCATTGTGTCCATGCCCTGGGACTTTGTGGAAGGTGAGACTTAAGAGTTGTGAACCAGAATGTTTGATGGAAGAAAGTTCCAAGCAGCAAATCATTAAGGAAGCTGCATGGCTACTTGTAACAAACTGTACTGAGTTATGGCAGCAAAGGCATTATGTGAAGCCAGAATTTAAAAGGAAAGCAGAGCATGAAGATTCGGAAAATTTGCAGCCTGGCCATGTGGTAGAGAAGCAGAGAGTAGGAGAAAAATCCAAGGGTGCAGCAGATAGACTGGTTGCTAAAAACATTAGCTTGGCAATGAGGCAACCAGATTCAAAGAGCCAAGACAATGTTAGAGAGGCCCTGAAGGCATTTTGGAAGTCTGGAAGGATGCCCCTGCCATCACAGGCCCAGAGGCCTAGAAAGACCATGTTGTTCCTGGGGACAGACCTGGTCCATCGCTGCCCATGGGAACCTACTCCCTGCATCCCAGCTGCTCTGGCTGGAGCAGCCCTGCATCAAGAAGCCCCAAGTGTAGTTCATGCAGCAGCTCTGGAGAGCACAAGCTAGAAATCTGGGTGGTGTCCATTTCTCATTAACTCTGCAGGCTGGCAGAACATGAGAGCAGTGGAGACATGGCAGCCTCCATCCACCCAGATTTCAGAGGATGTATGGAAAAGCCCAGGGGCCCAGGCAGAGACCTGCCACAGAGGTGGAGCCATTGCAGAGGCCATCTACTAGAGCAATGCTGAGCAGGAAAGTGGAGTCAGAGCCCCCACAGAGAGCCCCCACTGAGGAAATGTCTAGTAGAGCCAAGGCAGCGGGGCTTCCACCAGGACCCCAGAACTGTAGGGTCACTGGCAACGTGCAATGCCATCCTGGAAAAGCTGCAGGTACCAGTGCAGCTCAGTGGGCTGTTCCTGGCAGAGCTATGGGGGTGGGGTGTCTGAGGCTCTGGGGACCCAGATGCCCCCTTGTGCCCAGGATGCAGGACTTGGAGTCAAAGAAGATTATTTGGGAGCTTTAAGACTTACTGTCTGCCCTGCTGGGTTTTGGACTTCTTTGGGGCCTGTTTCTCCTTTCTTGCCTATTCCTCCCTTTTGGAATGGGAATGTGTACCCAATGTCTGTTCCACCATTGTATCCTGGAAGTAGATAAGTTTGGTTTAGATTTTTACAGGTTCACAGCTGGAAGTTTGCCTTTGGTCTCAGATGAGACTTTGGACTTTTAAGTCTAAAAAGTGCTGGAACAAGCTAAGATGATTGGGATGGAATGATTGTATTTTGTATGTGAAAGTACATGAATGGGGGAGAGGGGGCAGGGGTGGAATGATGGAGTTTGGTGTATTGTTCCTCTAGAACTCAATTGGAAATCTGATCCCCAATGTGGCAGTGTTGGGAGCTGTTTGAGTCGAGATGGCAGACCCCTCATGAACAGATTAATGCTCTCCCTGGGGGTAGGGGTAGTAAGTGAGTTCTTGCTTTATTAGTTCCTGCGAGAACTGGTTGTTTAAAAAGACCCTGGCACCTCCTGTCTCCCTCTTGCTTGCTCTCTCGCTTCCTCTCGCCATGTGATCTGCTTGTACCCGCCAGCTGCCTGCTACTTTCTGCCATGAGTAGAAGCAGCCTGAGGCCCACGCCAGATGCAGCTGTCTCAGAATCATAAGCCAAATAAACCTCTGTTCTTTATAAATTACCCAGTCTCTGGTATTCTGTTATAGCAGCACAAAAACGGACTAATACAGAGTCAAGTGAAAAAGTTATTAGGGATTGTTCCCACAAATTTCACTTTTATTATATTCACTGACTACTCATTGTCCACATGAAGGATGCTATTCCCTAACATTCAATGAATTTTTTTTGAGGGAATA
>NW_007729425.1:143810-144477 GCF_000696425.1 Galeopterus variegatus | reverse complement strand
GAGTTCTTGCTTTATTAGTTCCTGCGAGAACTGGTTGTTTAAAAAGACCCTGGCACCTCCTCTCTCCCTCTTGCTTCCTCTCTCTCGCTTCCTCTCGCCATGTAATCTGCTTGTACCCGCCAGCTGCCTGCTACTTTCTGTCATGAGTAGAAGCAGCCTGAGGCCCACGCCAGATGCAGCTGTCTCAGAATCATAAGCCCAATAAACCTCTGTTCTTTATAAATTACCCAGTCTGTGGTATTCTGTTATAGCAGCACAAAAACGGACTAATACAGAGTCAAGTGAAAAAGTTATTAGGGATTGTTTCCACAAATTTCACTTTTATTATATTCACTGACTGCTCATTGTCCACATGAAGGATGCTATTCCCTAACATTCAATGAATTTTTTTTGAGGGAATATAAACTATTCCCTCTCCCACATTCTGTGGTTTTAAACACCACAATGCAGATTTAGGCTGGATAATATTTTCTAAATTATCTTTAGTCAATAATATATTTTGATGTGGGCTGGCTGGTTAACTCAGTTAGTTAGAGCCCGCTGTTATAACACCAAGGTCAAGGGTTTGAATTCCTGTACCAGCCAGCCACCAAAATATATATATATACAATTGGGGGTTATTATGTGTGTATATATACTTTATCTTCATGTTATTTTGTTGAAAGTT
>NW_007729425.1:139803-142105 GCF_000696425.1 Galeopterus variegatus | reverse complement strand
TTAATTTAATGACATTGAAAGAATAAAATCAGTATAAAGAAGGTAGAGTATTTTCTAGTGTGAAATTTTTATGTGGATCCTTTATGTCAACAGGAAAAAAGTCAGTGCTAGGAAAAATTAATTTCACACTTTAGCCTTCTGCAGATGCCTCTTGTTCCAGCATGACTTTAGCCAGTGTCACTTAACCCCAAGGTGAAAATGAATACAGCAAAAGGGAGAAACAGTTGTTAAATTTATTACAATAACCAAGCTACCAAATTAAACATGTTATTTATAGTGTTTCTAATTGTCAACCTAATTTGCGTATTAATATTTCAGGACGGCATGTGCAGAGATTTAATCAGCAAACCATTGTATCCATGGAGGTTTAGTGATTACATTCTGGGATAGAATTCAGGCTTCAGAATCTCTTCTGCCTCCTCTGGCAGGGTCCATATGCACTGTGGCAGCATTTGCAGAAAAGTGGAAATTGTGAAAGTGAAGTTACCCTTTTGCATTTATCACACAGTGCTAAATAATAGAACTGAGTTCATGGTAGTTGGTTGGTTTTCACCAGGTTACCTAAACTCAAGTTGTTTTAGGAATAGAAATGAATAGGCATAGTTATACTGGATGAATCATTTGTTAATTATTCAGATAAAACTGATCTCTAGGAAAAAACAATTGTAAATTTGTGCTGAATTATTAGTAGTCGATTTTTATATTATGCTTATGTTAATTCCACATATGGTTTACATCCACTATTTTAGTTTTACCTTATTTTCTTTTTAATCCCTGGGATTATCAAGGACTTTTCATAATGAATCTCTTAACCTAGAATTTAATCTGGTGCCTAAATATCGTTGTATTTTTGGACAATACCTCCAAGGTGGTGGCAGTATTGAAATTTTACTACTCCATGTGATAATCTAGTTTGGGATGATATAAATTGGAAACTTCCATATAAATTCTGTATTCTTTCCATAAGTCATCATTAACAGTTTTCAGTTAAAATGTGCTTATACCACATATTTGCACAGAAAACCCATTTTTTAAAAGTAAGCAATGTACTATTTAGTAAATTAGTTAAATCAAGTATTANACAATTGGGGGTTATTATGTGTGTATATATACTTTATCTTCATGTTATTTTGTTGAAAGTTTTATGCAAAAGTTTACTATAACTTGATTTTTTTCATCAAAATTTGTATATGAAGAAAATGTTCTCCTCTGTGATGCTCATAATATAGGGCTATACTGTTTAACAGTCTCACTATTTATAATATTCAAATGGTTGCACTTTTTAAAAATTATTTTATTGTCAAACCTGTACTGAAAATAATTTCACTCTGATTCTTTGAAAACTCATCAGATACGTGTGAGAATTTTGAAGCAGCTTGGTGTTAGAATCATGACATCAACTGACCTTAGGCCATATGTATATAGGCAAGTCATTTAAAGGTATTGCCAATGGAAATCTACAAAGAACAATTTTCTGTGTTTAGTTCACTGAACAAATAGGATATAGTGTCACAGAGCATCACTTAAAAATGCATAATGGTTATTTTCAAATAAAATTTTATTGCCATCTGTTAAAAAGAATTAACTTTCTAACACGATTGGGTGAGTTAATCATTTTTATGTAGGGTTGTATTTTATCAGGGATCAGCTTTAGAAACTCACTGTTACTTAGCACTTTCTTAAACAATAACAGTAGTGATGACAAAATTCCCAAGATATCCTCCAGCTGAAATATCATCCACATTACACTGTGCTCACTGGGTTTCCCCCAGCATCTTACTTGGCTGGCAGAAGTATATTAACTCTTCCTTGCCGTGTTGCATTGCAGTGAACAGGGCCCTTGAAGTCCCGAACATGAAAGTACCTTCATAAGACACGAAATTAGATATTAATCAGACAGATGTCCAACATGCATTGAAGTATGCATGTGCAGAGATGATTACATGGCATAGGAGGGGTAAAGAATTAGAATCAGTGTTGTGATCTGTAGAAACAATGTGGACTCTGGAGTGTGCAGCCTAGATTAAGCCATAAATTGACCAATAGCACCTTGTGTGCCCTTGGGCAAGTACTTAGGAACTCTGGGTTTCCTCATGTGTAAAATAGAGATTGTGATACCTCCTTTACATGATTGTTGTGAGATTAAGTGAACCAATGTATGTGAAAGTACCTGGAACAGCTCCTGAGTAGGTCTTAATAAATGTTGAATGTAAATCTTTACTGCTTGTATTCTCACACAGCTTAATTTAATGACATTGAAAGAATAAAATCAGTATAAAGAAGGTAGAGTATTTTCTAGTGT
>NW_007729425.1:136151-138787 GCF_000696425.1 Galeopterus variegatus | reverse complement strand
TTTCCATAAGTCATCATTAACAGTTTTCAGTTAAAATGTGCTTATACCACATATTTGCACAGAAAACCCATTTTTTAAAAGTAAGCAATGTACTATTTAGTAAATTAGTTAAATCAAGTATTACATGTCAGAAATTGCAATACTATGAATATTGTTTCTAGAATAAATAGGATTTCACCCACTTTTTTCTAGTATGTGTATTGTTTGTATGAAGGAATACTTTTGAGAATAAGTCTATTAAGAGCAATTATGTCCAGTAGGTATATTATTATTTTTATAGTTGCATCTTCCTTTTATCTTTTTCTCCTTTCCCCCTTAAGCACATTGTAGAAAACCCTGTATAGTCTGTCATTAATTGATACCGTTGGTACTCCCATAATAGCTTATTAACTTTTTTCTTTAATTATGGAATTTAAAAAATTCTGTACATAAACATGCAGAAAATGTACCACCAAAATTTAACAAATGTTTTACCATATATGCTTCAGTTATTTTTGATTTTTAAAGAAATAAGTCATTGTTTATGCAGGTAGAATCCTAACCACCATTCTCTCCCTCTTTTCTTAGAGGGAGCAGAGCATTAGTTTGTGTATTGTGGACTTCTGTCTAGCTCTAAAATGTTGAAACACATAAGTGTTCTACATAATGCACATGGTACATTCTGTATAATGCAAATGAATATAGTCGTCTCAGCCGAAGGTGCTAGTGCCCTAAGTGGATTGCCAGTACATTCTGGTTCACAACAACTGATCCATTTTATGTCCACACATGATATTATTCCTTTCAAAAGATAGTCCCAAGCCTGAAACAGGTACAGAATTGCCACGAAACCCCTCCCCCACTGCCACTTTTCTTCCCATCTTTGGAGGAGCCCCTTGAAATCATGATGCAAAGCTAAACTCCAAAAAGATCTGGACTTTTGTCTGTTTTCTTTAATGTGTGTAAAAAAGTTTCTGTTCCTACTAGGAATTCTTATTGAATATATGAATTAATCAATCAGTAATCAATAGATAACATGGGAATTTTTCACATTTTCTTGAAGATTTTTAGAATTTCTTCATTACCCCATCCTAAGCTTTTATCCATCATCTTAATTTCTGACTTTTCATAGTTGAAAGACTCCCTGGGGATACTTCAATACTTAGCTTTTGGATGCTAACCTGCCTGCATCTAAATGAGGCCAAGCAACCATTTTTTTTGCAACATTTTATAATGAAAATTTTCAAACATACAAGAATGTAGAAAGAATTGTACAGTAAACACTTATAAACTCACCACCGGGATTCTACTGTTAACATTTTGCATGTTTGCTTTATCGTATGTTTATCTCCCTGTCCATCTTTTATTTTTATATATGCATTTCGAAGTAAATTGCAGTCGTGAGTGCATTCTACCCTTAATGCTTCAGACTGCATATCATAAAATAGAGTTCAATATTTGTTTGCAGTTATTTTCATTTGTCTTTTGAGGTAAAATTTATGTACAGTGAAATGTATAAATCCTAACTGCACCATTTGACGTGTTTTGCCAAATGCCTAGATCATTATGACCCTACCCTTCAGCTAAATACAGAACATTTTCATTACCCCAAAATCTTCTTCATATCTTTCCCAGTGAGTCCTGGTTAAACCCCAGAGGCAAACACTGTTCTGATTTTTCCCCCACAACATAGATTATTTTCAAGCAACCAGTTATCAGTAAATGCTTTTTTTCCCCAGAGCTGTTGGTTGGATTTGACCACATGCAGAGGTTCCCCACCTGGAGGTTGAATGAGCAATCTGTTTTCCATTTTCACATCAGTATAACTTTCTGAGGTTATTTCTGCTTCTCTGATGGACCACTTGCCCTTCTCCCTAATGATCCAGCCATCTTCAAAGTCCTTTCTCATAGGTGCAAGTAAGCTAAGGGCAAAGGAGGCCCTCAGATGTCTTCACACAGAACTGTCCTTAGGACGTTAGATATGCACGCCATTCAGAAATAAATTCAGTCAACTTTTATTAAGGGCTTACTTTGTACTGGGCTAGGCATAGAGCATACCAAGAACATGTAGAAGTCTCAATGAAGGAGATTGACACATAACCAGTAACTATTAATCATTCATGTGTTCAAAAAATGTTTATTGAGCCACTACTATGTGGCTAGCCCTGTGCCAGGCAATGGGGATACAGCCCTGGACAAGATAGGCATGGTCCCTGCCCTCAAAAGCTTCAGTCTAGAGGTGAAGGCAAGTCCTAGTGATTGTAAGTGTGCCCAGTATCACAAATCTGAAGTGCATAGTGTTATGGGAGTGTATGAGGGTACTTCAAAAAGTTCATGGACAAATGGTATTAAAAAATAATATGAATCTTTTCGTGAACTTTTTGAAGACACTCTCCCAACCCCCTTGTGGGCAGATATAAAGGTTACAGGTGATCAGAAAAGGCTTTCTGGAAGAGATTGCCCTTAAGCTGATTCTAAAGAACAAGCAGGAGTAACCTTGGATAAAGGGGCCTGCAGGCCATAGATTACAGGCATGTGGAAGCATCATGAGAAGGATGGCCTTTTGGAAAATGGAAGTGGAGCGTAGAGAACAAGAAAGGAGGTGACAGAGGCGAAGGCTGGACCAGGAGGCGAGCTCAGTCATGTGGGTTCCTACA
>NW_007729425.1:66788-135963 GCF_000696425.1 Galeopterus variegatus | reverse complement strand
CATGTGGAAGCATCATGAGAAGGATGGCCTTTTGGAAAATGGAAGTGGAGCGTAGAGAACAAGGAAGGAGGTGACAGAGGCGAAGGCTGGACCAGGAGGCGAGCTCAGTCATGTGGGTTCCTACAACATTTCATCCTGAGGAGTGAGGGTATTTGACAGGTTGAGCCGTCACCATTTTCACTCTTCATGCCCCAGATAAATTACTGACTTTGGATTAGCTTCTGAGTTTAACCTAAAATTGGTTATACATTTGTTTCCGAAAGGAGTAATTCTAAGAGGTAGAGTTAAGGAGTCCTAGAGTTTAGGAGTGATATGACAGGTTTTGGTTCAGACTTCTTTAAATAAGCAGCTCTGTCTAGGCTGGCACCCTGTTTTGCAAGCCTAAAAGGGATCCCAGGGATCCTTTGACCAAAGGTGTGAATTTAACCTTCACCTTCAGATGCCTGAAACCAGCTCCGGACATGCTGCAGTGGTAACCATACTCATTAGTAGGATGTCCCTGTGTAGTTAGTTCAACAGTTTGGCCAAGTTCTTTCTTACCTTTGTATCTCTTTGATTTTCTTGCATTATTTAACACTTTCTAATAAAATGATTAAGTAGCCATAACAGAAATAATAGTCCAATCCAAGGATTGCTGTGGGACTTAAAAAAATAAATGCAACACTTTGTTCATCCCAGATAAGATTATGTAGGAAAAAATCCACAATGATTCAGCTGCTACATTGAATTGAGTGATATGACCTCCATTACCTTTTTGCAAATGTAATTTTAATTACATCCGTCCAGTGAGCTCCATGCAGATATTTACTTTTAGCATAATGGATTTTTAAGGGAAAATGTTCCATGAATGCATTGAGCATTGAATATTTTATTTGAAAGCAAATGCTAAAAGGATTTTTATAACATTCAATACTGATGCTTTGGGAAAAAGTAAAGTAAAAAAATTTTTTATGGATCCAAAGGAACCTTTCACAACCTGTAACTATGAGTAGTATTCAGAAATTCACACTAATAACGATATTAATATATTATTCATAAATGCATTCAAGTGAGAGGATAGCTTTACTAAATGTTTTTGTTTTGCTGTTTCTGTGTGTAAAACTGCATCAGTGTTCTTATGGTGTGTCAGGACAAAGATAGCTCACCCTTTCAGTGATGAGACCAGATAAACACATCCATAAACATATAATGAGCAACGTATTTAAACTTATCCCAAAACATTACAATTAAGGTTCCATAAAACATTAAAATTAAGGCACCACCTTTGGTATAGGTTATACCTTAAACTCCTTACTGCAATTTTATGTCATTTCTTGAAAACATGGGAAACGTCTGAATGTGAGCTGATGCCTTAAACATGGAACCTCTAAGTGAAGGTCACTTTGGGTTAATTATTTGAACAGGATCACATAGAATTACATTTACTCCTTACTGCAATTTTATGTCATTTCTTGAAAACATGGGAAACGTCTGAATGTGAGCTGACGCCTTAAACATGGAACCTCTAAGTGAAGGTCACTTTGGGTTAATTATTTGAACAGGATCACATAGAATTACATTTAAAAAAAAAAAAAAGTTGTTAAACCCAGACTTAATGATCCTCAGATATTTCAAAGATTTGCCTTAGTAACTTTGATGAGTTCTCCCCTTACCCTCGCCTTCGAGGTGCATTCCCTTAAGAACTACAATGCCACAGTAAATTCCTGGATGCAACAAAGATCCATGCAGGAAATTGGGTCCACTGAGTTTTCTATGGTTGGAATATGCCCCACCCTACCACCACCAAAATTCATATGTTGAAACTTAATCACCAATGTGATAGTATTGAGAGGTGGGGCCTTTAGGAGGTAACTGAGTCATGAAGGTAGAGCCCTCATGAATAGGATTAGTGACCTTATGAAAGAGGTTGAAGGGAGCGCCCTGGCCCCTTTGGCCCCTTCTGCCATGAAAGGATGCAGCAAGAGGCGCCATCTGTGAAGCAGAGAGTGAGCCCTCACCAGACACCAAATCTTCCTAGTGCCTTGGTCTTGGACTTCCCAGCTTCCAGAACTGTGAGAAATAAGTTTCTATTTATAAATTACCCAGTCTAAAGTATTTTGTTGTAGCAGCCTGAACAGACTTAAGAGTTTAGCCCCACACACCTCCTGCCCAGGCTCCTATCCAAACAGGTATTGAGACACTGACCTACATGGAGATCCAACCTGCATTCTCTGAAATATCTTTATCTGTTTAATAGATTACATCTACTTTTTAAAAAACACTATCAAGTCAGTCAGTCAATGGGCTAGCACTGGGTCTAATATTAACTCTTCCTTTGTCAACACAATGGTTTGTTAATAGACAAGTTCACATTTGTTGGTTTTCCACATACAATCAGTCAAAATTAATCTCAACTTCTCAATCTTTCACTTTCTCCATTTAAAAAAAATTGACTTTTAACACCATATGCTTTCTTGATTTGTATATATTTGTGTCATTATCTATTTGCCTATTAGATGTTAAACTACCTAACTGCAGGGATGGGGCAGATTTCTCATATCCCCCTGTCTCTTAGGACAGTGCTTTGCATCTGTCAGGTATGTGATATACATTTGCTAATAACTTAATTAATTAGTAGTATCTAACAATTCAAAACCATTTTTGTTCCCAAAAGCAATTCTTATGGAAACTATTTTAATACCTATTTAGTGTCTTCATCAGGACCTTTTTCTAAAAACAAGACTGTCAACCTTCATATAATTTTCTAATTTGCCAATTTGCTGACAAACATCCACTATGACATGAATGTTTACCACTTTGATATTACATATATTGCCAAAGTGGATGAATTACCTTCATCTCTAGGTATATGCAGTACATTATATTAGCTGCCTTTAAAGTACATCTCTCTTATAAGTGACTTGAACATTTTTTTGTAACCGGATAGTGGATATTTTTATTTGGAGGATTGTGTTGAGAGTGTGTAATGACAGGAATTTCTATGAAAAATGAATATTTGCTTTTACTAACAATGTTAAGGATTTAAACTGCTTATTAGTGTGGACTAAGCCATCAGCTATTGTTATTCCTACCAGCTGTTGCAAGCCATGTAGTATTGGTTCGTACTTAACAACTGTTAAGGCCAGGGCACTATACGTTTAAAAAAAAATCAGATTTCAGAAAATCAGAAGAGGCCTATCACTGAATATATTTCTCTATTCTAAACTAATCAAAAGCACAGTTAAAGGGTTAAAGGTAACTGTCAGAAGACAAATCAAGGTTGTACCACAGGATGTCCTCATACACCCTATGGAGAGGAAGGCTTTCTGTTGTCAGGTGCAGGAAGGTAATGAAAGGGAACCACAGGGTTGATGCAGTAACACAGATGTGAGAGCTTCCAATTTTGTTGTAACAGTCAGGTCTTTAATGTCCCTTGGGCTTCCTCACACTATTAGAAGAATATGTACTCAGTGGTTTGAGAATCGGTATTATTCTCTTGACATTTTTTATCTTTAGTGTGCCACTAACTGGCAGTTTACTCTAGGTTATTAGAGAAATCCTTAGTACCAAAACCTACAATCTAGTATAGAATTCCCAGGACTGTCTGCTCTTAGAAGCCCCAAGTCCCTGCCCTGTGGGACTTACATGCTGACTCAACACAGGAGCAGTTAAGAAGGATGGGTCACAGGTCCCAGGTGTCCATCTCACCTATTGTTTATTCCTAGGATAGCGGCAGCAAACTAAGGGCGAGGGTGGAAAATGTTGGCAAAGATGATGTGGCCTCTGCCCTTTTCCTCGTGTTCTGAATCTTCCAGGGAAATGGACTGTGGTTTTGTCTATGACAAAAATTTGTTGAATAGAAAAATAATTAATTTGATTGGTTTGACTGTTTTTAAGAATAAGATCAGACCTGCTTCATGATTGATGAAATATACAGAAATTATTTGTTGAGATACCAAACAAGAGTCAGCAAAGAATCATAGAATATTAGAATCAAGACAGGTTTTAAAAGATCATCCAATCAAAGTATTCCTTTGATGCTTCAATCCCAGTAAATGATCTGGTACCCTATGTTTGAAGAGCTCCAGTAGCAGGGAATCCATTTTAAAGGAGCCCATTCCATCTAGAAAGCTCTTAACAAGTCAAATTTTTTCCTCTCATTTTAGGTTGAAACTATCTTATTGAAACCTGTCCGATGCTGTTCCTTAGCTCAATGTATGTATCTTAATAATCCATGCCAAACAAAGACAGGTTTCACTGTGACCCTTCCTGATTTATTTGTCTCAATTCTGCCTTTCTTCCTTATAATTATTTAATCCTCATTTCTGCTATGGGTTAGGCTCAAAATCTGACTCTGAGTCTTCCTTTGCTCTGTTAATGAAATCAGCTCTCTGCTGTGTTACTAGTGTTTCCAATTAACTTCATCCCCTATCCTGACTCGGCCTTCATCAACTCCCGGATTTCCAAATATCTCTAAGGCATTTCTGGGATAAGCTTTCGAATCTGTAATATCCTGAATTAAATAGTATTTTCCCTCCTGGGACAGCTCCCCTGCCCAATGACTATAATCTGTATTTTACTTTGGTCTTCCTGGTTGAAAGTGTGTTTTCTTAACTTAATATTTGTATATGTAATAAATCCTCATTATTATTGGATTCTACATTTGTGAATTTGCCCACTTCCTAAAATTTATTTGTAACACCGAAATAATATTCATGGTGTTTTCAGAGTTGTTCACAAACATGCACAGAGCAGTGAAAAACTTGAATGACCTGACACACACACATTCCCAGCTGAGGTGGGACAAGGTGATGCTCTCTGCTTCTTTCAGCTCTCATACTGCAAACAAATGCTCTTTTCTCAGTTTGATTAGTGCCGTGTTTTTCATATCTTTGTGCTTTTTGTTGGTGATCTTGCTGTTTCAAATGGCCCCCCAAGCATTGTGCTAAAGCTAGTGTTCAAAGTGAAAGAAGACTGTGATGTGCCATAAGGAGAACTTACATGTGCTAGATAAGCCACATTCAGGCATGAGTTATAATGCTGTTGGCAATATACAAAGTGCCTTTAAACAGAAACTCACCTAAAACAAGATTATGTTATTGATCAGTTGATGAAAATGTGGTGACCAGAGGCTTGCAGGAACCCATCCCTCTATTTCCCCTAGGAGCAACAATTCAGTATTCACCAATTCAGTGTTTGCAACACCTTCATAGAATTTAAGTTCCACAAATAATGGGAATTGACTGTAATTTCATACTTACAGAAAAGTTGCAAGAATCATAAAAAGAATTTCTTTTACTCTTCACCCAGATTCCCTGACTCGCCCAGATTCAGTGCACTTTGTCTGTTGTTTCTTCATGATTAAATTTAGGTTATGCTTTTTTGGCAGGAATATTACAAAAGTGATGCTGTGTTTTTCTCAGTACATGATTATCAGGAGGAATATGACGTTGGTTTGTACCATTTCTAGTAATGCTCACTGATCACTTGGTTAAGTTCCTTTGCATCAGGGACCATGCAATATTTTCTTTGATTCCCTGACACCTCCCAGAGTTCTGGGTACATGATGGAGCCTCTGCATGTGGAGGACTTGCTGATGGATGAATTACTCTAAAGCTGACAGGTGAGCCAGGTGCAAGAAGACCCCTGTCAGTGAAGGGACAGCTGCATTTTGGACATGGTATGAACGATGGTTTTCTTGTAGTTAACTGAAATGCATGATTAATTGCTTTTGTTGATCTGGCCATCACATCTTAGGCACGAGTGGTGCCAATTTGCTTTGTACCCTATGAATATTAATAACCAATAAAAATAAAGCAAAACATTAAAAAATAAAAACAAAAATAGGATACATCCATGTTGTTGCATTTGTCATGGTTTGTTAATTTATTACTGAGTAATATTCCAGGATGTGGATGCACCACAGTTTTCTTCATTCTACAGTTGAAGGACATTGAGTTGTTTCTAGTTTGGCAAAATTAGGAATAAACCCTCTATAATAAAAAATAATAATAAAATTTAAAAAATAATAAAATTCCTAGGATAAAAAAATAAAAATAAAATAATTGCTTTTGTTCTCTGTTTCTCTGTATGTATTCTTTCTTTCTCATTTGATTATGAGAAAGAATTACTGTCAAACCCCCAAATTCCCAGCACATAGAAGGACCTCAAAAGACTTGTAATTGATAGACTAATTAAAATATAACCCCCCTACTTTATAATTCAACAAAAGGTGCTGCTAGATGTTCCTTAAACATATCATGTACTTTTTAAGCCTTCTTTATTTTGCTGATGCTGCTACCTCTCTTAGAAGATATTTCCTCCTTTCTACCTGGGAAAATCTTTCTATTTCAAGTCCCAACTTAATTGTCATCTTCTCTGAGAAACTATTCCTTATCATCACACAAAATTAATTATTCCTTTCTGGGTGCTTCAGTAGCATTTTGCTTCTACATATGTTCTAGTCCTTACTATGTATTATTGGGATTCCTGTTGTTAGCTGATTGCTGACTTGTCCCAACATCTTGATACTGGAGGAGAGGGTCTGAGGAGGTCCAATACCCAACCTCAAGCACCCCATCCTCTACCAGGTTCTTCACTCCACCGCAGGAAAGAACACAAGAGCAGGGTCACAGTAGGAAATGAAAACAGGTGTAATGTAAAGAATAAGAAATACGGACATCACAGGGAAAGTGTGGGCTGGCTCCAGAGAGTGAGAGGCAGCCGCAGCGAGTTTAATACAAAAGTAAGAAATACACACTTTGCAGACACAGTGTAGGCTGGCTCCAGAGTGAACAGCAGCCTGCTAAAGGCAAGTTAAACACAAAAAGTAAGAAATACACACCTCACAGGTGGAGCAGGCTGGCTCCAGAGGGAGTGAGCAGCAGCCCTGCCTTCTTGCTGAATTCTACTTTTACGGTTTGGCTATCTATACATATCCATGTTATCTAATGAATATTCATATAAGGGGGTGGCTCCCAGTTATGTATCCTAGTCTTGCATATGCTCAGTTGGTCTCTTTTAGAGTATGTTCATTCATCACATTCCACCACATGCACCAAATATATTCAGATATATGTAGTTCTCTCTAGAGCCTCCAGTGGAAGTTCATTTAAGGAGTAAATTCCTTTTTACTGAGTATGTTTGGCCACCAAGATTACACAGTCTGCCTCCTCCTGTGGTTTCCATCTGTACATGTTGGTACTGAAAATAGGTGCTACAAGCCACCGTAGCTTAGGACTCAGAGGCAGAGTTGGAGTCCTAGGGGAATGGTTTGAGACCCAGAGGAGTGGCCTGAAACTCGATCCCAGGAGGACTGAGCATCTATCTCAATATTGTATGTGCTGATGGCAAACCTATTCCTTGCTTGACTTCTATTTTGAAAGCATCACTATAACAATCAATAAATTTTAGTGTGGCAAGCCCTTACTGAGAACGATACGTGAGTGAAGTCAAACTAGTGGAGTGTGAAATTCAAATTATGTATTATTTGAATGAGTAGCTGAGATGACACACGTAGTTTTTACTGGGTGTTCTTTAAATAGATTTTAACATGAAAGGAAAAGAATTAGAGATGAATTATACTAATTTGAAAAGGTATTTTTCTTAAAATTACAAAGAAACTGAAAACTCTGAAATCACCAAGTTTGCAGTAACTTCATTTACTATGAATCATTTGTAAAATAAATAAATAATAAAAACTGTTTTTGGGGGGGGAATGTCTTGTTTCCTTATAATAATGCACAAAGAAGTATTTCAGTTTCTTTAACAGCATGCATGGTTATAACATGAATATCTAGTTGAATGGCCACCCTAGAAATTTTAACAAGCATGGGCCGGCCCGGTGGCGCACTGCTACAGTGCGCCGCTTGGGAGCGTGGTGGCGCTCCTGCCGAGGGTTCGGATCCCACATACAGACCGGTTCCCTCTCACTGGCTGAGCGAGGTGTGGGCGCAGCACCAAGGGTTGCGATCCCGTTGCCGGTCCCGGTCCGGTACGGGCGCGACACTGAGGGTTGCGATCCGTTGCCGGACACACAAAAAGACAAAAAGGAAAAAAAAAAAAAGAAATTTTAACAAGCAGACTGAACAAAGAATAAAGATACTCAATATATTATTCTCCTGTAAAATGTAGGCATCTTAGAAGACGACACTGAGGGTTGCGATCCGTTGCCGGACACACAAAAAGACAAAAAGGAAAAAAAAAAAAAAGAAATTTTAACAAGCAGACTGAACAAAGAATAAAGATACTCAATATATTATTCTCCTGTAAAATGTAGGCATCTTAGAAGACTTTAATTCTCATCAACCCTGATTTACATGCTAGTTTTATTTAAGATTTTAGTTCTCTTTTTTAACCCCATGAATTAGACATTATTATTTTATGCAGCTAATATTTGTTCAAGCTTAGCTGTATATTTACCAATTTCTCTGCACAATACACTTCTTGCATCTCAAACTTTACATTTGGGACCATTTTCTTCTACCTTCTAAAGGAAGGTAGCAGTAAACTCACATTTTACTTTTCAAAAAATATCTTCTTTTGACTTTTGTCATGAAAGGTCAAAATAACTTTGTTGGTTATTTAATTCTAGGCTGAGAGTTGATTATCTCTCATCATAGCGAAGATAGCATTTCAGTCTTTTTGGCTTCTGTTGCTGCTGCAAAGCTAGCTGAAAACATAATTGTCAATATGTTGTAGGTAATCTTTTCTTTCTGGCTGTTTTAAAGATCCTCTACTGTTCTGGGTGCTCTCCATTTTCACTATGAAATGGAATTTGTATATTTATATGGAATTCTTTATATTTATTCTGCCTGGAATTTGTGGGCTTTGCTGAATCAGAGGACTGGATCTTTCAACAAATACAGGAAATATTCAGCCATTATTTCTTCAAATACTGCCTCTCCCTGATCTCTCTTGTCCATCCTTCTGGAACTCGAGAGATGTGTATTAGATTCTCCTAACCTCACATTTTTCTCTGTCTTGCTGTGATAAGTTCTGGATAATTTATTTAGATCTGTCTTGCTATTCACTTAGTTTTTTCAGCTGTTTAAGCATTCCATTTAATTCTAATTTTAATATTTTTCATATCTAGAAGTTGTATTAGTTTCTTTTTAAAATATGCTTTATTGTTTTTCATGGTTTCTTGTTTGTATTGTTTTATTCAATGCCTACTTTTATTCCTTTAAACAAATTAAGTGCTTCTTTTATATTCCAGATAATTTCATAATTTTTAAATTTTTGTGGATTTGATTCAGCTGGGTTTTTTTTTTTGTTTGTTTCAGCTGGCTCTCACTCATGGTGTCTTGTTTTCTAGTGTTTTATTAATTTGTTTGGGGTGTTAATATTCCTTAGACATTTTAGTTTGTTGGAATTTATTAAGGCATTGTTAGAAAGTATACTTCTCAGACACTAGTGATCAGTATCAGAACAGGACTATTTTTAAATAAATTGTAGGCTTGAGATTTGTGAGACTTTACAAATATGATGATTTTGTATCACAAACCTGCAAGAGACCTAGCTTGTGATTGCAAGTATCTGAGAGATTGTTTTTTTCTTCCATCTGCTGCAAATGTTCTGGTATCAAGTTTTCTTGCTGGTGAACATTTATTTCTGTTTCACCCTCACACTGAATATAAACATATTTGGGGCACAGCCTTTTACAAGGTTTTTCTGTTAGAAAACCTGTTTGTTATCCTGTCATCACTTTGAGTAGCACTCTGTTTTATTTCCTATTTACCATGCATCCATAGATGACAAAGTGACACTTAAAGGTCACCAGGGTTTAATAAGCAAAAGTTGGCTTTAGTGATTCCTTACATTCTAGGATTCCTCCTTTCTCTGTGCCTTTGGCTTCTGTGCATTGCTTAGTTTTACTCCCGCTATGCAACACATTTGAAAAGACATATTTTAAAATATTTACTTCCAAATTTTAGTTGTTTTTAGTATGATTTTTGTGCAGATTTCTTTTCCTCAGTATTACCAGAAATGAAAGTCCAGCATTGTTATCTTTCATAATTTACTCCTTTTTTCCCCTAAAATGTATTGAGGTATAGAAATAATAAAGTTAGTGAATTCCTACTGGAAACTTGCAAGAGTATTTGGATAAACTGATGGTGTTAAAAAAATAAATTTATATTTTTTATGAGGGTACTTTAAATAGTTCATGGACCCCTCATATTTGTTGAACTGACCAAAAACTACAGTAAAATCTTGAATAGAATTGTCAAGGAAGTGTTCCTGATTGTAGGTGGAAAACACTCAGTCTTACACCTTGAAGCATGGTGCTAGCTGTAGAGTTTTTTTGTAGATGTCCTTTATTAAGTTGAAGAAGTTCCTTTCTATTCCTTGTTGCTGAGTTTTTGTCCTAAATACATATTAGAATTTTATCAAAGGCTTTTTCTGCATCTATTGAATGATCATATATTTATGTTCTTTATTCTATTAATGTGGTATATTATGTTGATTTTCCAATGTTAAACTAGTTTTGTATTCCTGTACTAAATCCCACTTGATCATAGTGTATGTGTTGCTGGACTCTGTTTACTAATATTTTCTTAAGGATTTTTACATCTATATTCATGAGGGATATATTGGTCTGCAGTTCCTGTTTTGTGTGTTTCTTTTGATGTCTTTGTCTGGTTTTGTGTTTAAGATAATAGAGACTTATAGAATGAGTTATAGACTAAGTTATAATATAGACTTATAGAATGCCTTCTGTATTTTCTGGAAGGGTTTTTAAAGGATTATTTCTTCTTTAAATATTATATAATTTACCTATTATATATTATATATTATGAGGGTACTATGAAAAGTTCTTGAAAAAATAGAATTAGAAGATAATGTGAGGGCCGGCCCGGTGGCGCACTGGAGAGTGCGCCGCTTGGGAGTGCGGCGGCGCTCCCGCTGAGGGTTCGGATCCCATATGGAGACCGGTTCCTGCTCACTGGCTGAGCGCGGTGCGGGCACAACACCGAGGGTTGCAATCCCGTTACCGGTCAGTAAAAAAGACAAAAAAGGAAAAAAAAAAATAGAAGAAGATAATGTGAGTCTTTTCATGAACTTTTTGGAGATACCTCATATATATTCATTATCATAGCATCTATTTGCTCATTCATTTATTGAATACTAATTATGTTCTGGGATCCGCTCTAATTTCTATGATGTAAAGATGTATAAGAAAGTCTCTGCCTTTCATGAATTCACAGTCTAATGGGAGGAAACAAATGAACAATAATAATTATAATAAATCACAATACATTCCAATACATGATGTAATATAGAGGTGAGCAGAGAGGGCATGTCTGTCTCTAGCAGGAGTTCATAAAGTATGCTGCCTCTGATTGCAAAGGACTCAGCCAAACAAAGGCAATGCAATGGAAGGAGATTCTGAGCATGGAGAGGACTTTGTGTGAAGACCAGGCTCAGGGTCAAGTGATATCTGAAAACTCAGACTGTGGAGGGTACAAAGTACAACAGCAGTAGAAGATGGAACTTAACTAGAATATATATTTATACCTGCTAAGTATTCTGGCCTTTATCCTCTGGACCACCAGATGCCAGCCAAAGTCTTTAATGATCAAAGTTTTTGTTTTTGTTTTGTCTTGAGATTTTCTCTGCCAGCTCTGTCGAGTATCAGACTGTGGGGAGAGAGTGACAGATAACAGGCCCATCAAATAGACTTTTGACCTCTTCAGATTGAGACAGGGTGAGTGTGAAAACAGTGGCCAAATTAAAAAGATGTTTATGATGTAAAATTGACAATATTAGCTGGCATTGAAATAAAGAAGGATGAGCGTGGCTGGTGGGGTACAGAGGACTTATCAGAGGTTCATGGAGAGGAGACAGCATCTTGGGAAGCTGCTAAACAAGAAATTAACTGGAACAACCAAAGAAGCCAGATAAGCTATCCATATGAATCACTGGCTAAGGAGCTAGGCAAAGAGAATCCAGGCAAAAGAAAATGTGCAGAAATCTGGGAGACCAGACTAGAATGACTTTTAGTGGAGAATGTACGGTGAATCCTAAACAGATTTTCTGAGCTGCCAAGAGTGTAGGAAAAATGATCTAATATAGTGTCCATGGCCTTAAGTTTGGGTGAGGCAAGAGCTGTAGGAGGTTCTAATCCAGCACGGTCATTTAAGCACTCTTTATTTTTCATAAAAACTTGGAATTAATCTAAACCCTTTTTGAAGTAAAAGCAAGATGTTTCAAGGATAATGGTATTGATTAATAATTCTCCCCCAACTAATGTACTTCCTGTGGGTAACTCAGACACTGCACAGAGACCTTCATTAACTCTGAAATCACCAAGGAATCATTTAGAAAGCAACTCCCTAAAAACTTAATAGTGCTGCCAAAGTGTTAATGCACCTTTTCAAAGCATTAAGGAGCTGGGCAGATACACATGGATGTAATGACTATGTATGAAAAATAAATGATAACGTAGTTTGTCTCGGATCTACACTTTTTTAAGAGATCCCTTTTACGTGTGAGACTCTGTGAGTTAATTTTTCCTGTCTATGACATTCTAATGTTTTTAATTGCCAACTGTCTGGATTTGCTGTTGGTATGAATCAGGTCTTTTTATTTAATTAAGCCAGCTTATCTCTCACCCATCATAATCCATTCTCTCTTACTTTTTTCATTTCCAGAGCCAGCCATCACATATTAATACAAATATAGGAAAATCTGAGTCATTTTTATAAGTAAGAGCACAGAATACCCATCAGATATGTGCATACACTTCCTTCACTTATATAGAAAGGTTCAAAATAACTTGGTTTGTATTCTGCCAAAAACACAGAAACCAGAAAAGAAATCAATATTTCAGTTCATTCATTTACCTCATGATGCAAACCTTCTAAATCCTGTAGTTTATTTCCCAGAATTTTACACAGTCTTGCTTTTATATCTGGCCAATGATAAATTGTACGCCATTCTGTTTCTGGAAGTAATTGACAGCATTGCCTGTCAGCTCAGTTTTGTTGCCAGTGCATGTGTGGGTTTTTCATTCACTCATTCATTAATTGAGCACAACTCTGATTACTGGGGATGCAACCATGAATGGGACAAAAGAAAGTTCCAACTCCCTTTGAGCTCACATTTTAGTGGGAAAGGCTGACAGTAAACAAACAATGGTGATGATTAATGTGCAAAGAATTGAAATAAGTTGGTATAAGGAGGTTCAGTGGCTTTTCTGCAGATGGAGTGCTCAGAAAAGGCCTCTCTGAGGACATAGCACTAAAGCAGATAGTTGTATGACAACAGATGCCATGAGGTGAACCCAGGACTAAGCATTCCAAGAGGAAGTTACAGCTAGGGTGGAGGCTCACGAGTGGGAGTATAACCCAAGAACCAAATGAAAGCCAGTGCTGCTGGAGTAACATGAACAGGGCAAATAGTGAGAGATGAGCTTATGGAAAGAGAGAACATTCAACGTAAGTGGTGTGGATTTCATCCCAAGTTCCATGAAGAGCTGTTGTAGGGTTTTAAACAAGGTAGTTGTGGGATCTGATTGATAGTCAGTGGCTGGAGAGGGCAAGTATGGAAATAGGGAGGTAGAGTCCAGATAAACAGTGAATTTGACTTGCATCTAGTAGCAAAGGTGAGAGAATAGATTAATTCAGAATTTGTTTAGAGGCAGAGCAAGAGAACTTATTGATGGATTGGCTACTGAAGGATGTATTATAGAAAGAGAGGAATCCATCAAGAGTAACACAGATTTTTTTTGTTTTATAGGCTTCAGGACTTTGACATGCTTTAGTCATTTCATGTAGTTATTCCATATTTCTCTTTCTGTGCCTGGCTTATTTCATTTAACATAATTTTCTCCAAGCTTATCCATGTTGCTGCAAATGGCAGAATTTCATTCTTTTCTTAGCAGAGTAGTATTCCATTGTGTATGTGTGCCACATTTTCCTTATCCAGCCATCCATTGATGGACATTTAGGTTGGTTCTATATCTTAGCTATTATAAATAGAGCTGCAATAAACATGGGAGTGCAGGTGTCCCTTTGACATGATGATTTCCATTCCTTTGCGTATATACCCAGCAATGAAATTGTAGGTTCATATGTTAGTAGTTATTGCACTGGTCATTTTCAAAGGTCAGTTCTTTTCACCATTTGTTCCTTTTTGTTGCTCATTTCTATGGCTAGAGCAGACTACAGTATGTGGCTTCCTGGATTTAAATCTGCATTTTTTCAACTTAGTAACCTTGTGATCCTGGGGCAAGTTTCTTAACCTCTCTACCCTTCATTTTCCTCATCTAAAAATACTGGAATGATAATTTTACCCATTTCATAGGGTTTTTTCAGAAGTGACTTAAGAAAATAGTCACTTAGCACTACTAGACTACAGTAAGCACTTAGTAAATGTTAGTGATTAGGTGCTTTCTCTCTTTTCCTCCTTACTATTGCTCATTCAGGTCTCAGTACCTAGTAATAATAATTTCAGTAACTTTTTTAAGAAACAAGATATTTCTGTGCTTTGTATCATTCCATAATTATTTTATGTACTAGTTAGATACTGTTTTTTTCAGAATTTCTTAACAATAATCCTTGTTTAATATATTCCCCCCTCAACATCTGGTAGCATCTGTTTATTTTTAAAATGACTTTTTGATGTTTGGGTTTTCAAATCTGCTAAGGGCTTTTAAAGAGATTGAATATTATCAGCTTTATTATGAAGTTAGTATTTTTGGCTCTTAAAATGTGTGAGAGAGGATGGGCATCTGATTTCAAGATTACTTAAATTTTATGAGAATGCTTCATATACTGCCTTCACCAGAACCATCACACAATGTGGGTCTTACTTAAATGCACTGCTCCTCAGCAGGGTGTCCTGCTTTCTCTATGGGCTTAGAACCATATTAGATCTAAGGTTGGAAAAGACCCTATTTGTTTAGATCACAGGACAACCTAAAAGACCTCGTATTCCTCTGAATTTTGATTTGCACATAAACACTGGTTCCTGTTACTCTGCCAGGCTTCAGCTGCATTTCAGACTCTTGTTATTGGTATTTGCTTCTCAAAATAGGCTTGAGAACAGTAGGAAAATAGAGTAGGTCAGTGTGGCATATGGGTGAATTTTCATGGACAGATGTGCTTGAGAATGGTAAGGAAATTCTTTTAAATTGTTGTCTTTGTTACAAATGTGGTATGCAGATGGTTCATAATTGTGGCTGGGATTGAGGTACATTTAGCAAATACCATTTTTCATGAGATAACACATTAACCTAATTTTTGAAAACTGTGCTTCTCATGTTTCACTGAAGTTAGTTGAGCAAGGAACAGCCTCCCTTTACTGTAAGAATCTTACAGTGTCATCTTAATGCAGGAGAATCATTCAGTACAGGTGGCTTTGGGATCCCTTTCTGTGTAAAATGTTCAACACCAAATACATACATGTTCTGTGATTCTTCTGGTTTCAGGTTCCCTGTTTCTTCTTGTATTTTTCTAATGACAGGAGATAATAATTTATTTCAGAACTTTTACATGGTGTGGAACATGTAAAATAGTTCCCGTGTCTGATACAACAGTAAGCCCCCAAGCCCAGGATCAGAGATAATGTTCCATTAAATCACTGGCCAGTCGAATCTACAGTGGGTGAGATCTGCTAGCTTTTGATATTTGCTTCTGCAATTTGTCCCTCCTAATTATTGTGCTCATTGCATGGATGCTGTGCCAAATTTGGTAAAAGTCACATTATTTCGAAATAATCTAGGAAACAATGATACAGTGTGGATTTTGTTGGAAATGAATAAATGAATTATTCAACGTGTGTGTGTGTGTGTGTGCGTTTGAGCGTTTGAAAATTTTATACTTTATGGAGTTAAATTGCCTGATAGCCCTGCATTGTTTCCTTCTTCCTCTTCCAAAGACATTGTGGTTACAGCTGTTTAAAAGCTTGACGTGAGGACCTACATGCGCCTAAAGAATCGGTTGTGATTTCTTAGCCCTGCGCACACACAGAACTGACCAGTGCGGCTCTTGTCCACCATGCAGGCTTCCCGTACGTGCCTTATGAGTCGATGTCTGTGGAATTAAGAGCAGATCTATCCCCAATGTCAAATATACCATCATTTCACGATGCAGCACCCCAACTTGATTATATTTATGTTCATATTTGTTTTTTTAGTTTTCATTTTTTCCAGAAACATATATGTGGCCATACTCACTTTCTGTGTTCTGGTTTTTCCACTACAGACACGGGAGCAGAAAGACAGGCACTACGAGAAAACGTGTATCCTAAACTGAGAGAATTCTGCAGAGAAAACTATGGATTGGAATTTCAGGTAACTCTAATATAAATCTCATTTTTAATTATGTCAGCTAAATAACTAGGGCTTGTTTCTTGGCACATGAAAGACAAGTTTTAAGCCCTGAAAAATTTCATTTCTTTAAGCATGGGTAAAAAAAAAAAAAAACCATTGGAAAATAGAAATAAAATATTGAGTCATTTTTGGTGTTTTGTACTTTTATGCTATGCTTCTTGGACCCTGTCTGGTACTGTCTTATCTTTTTCTTTGAACCATATTTATTTGCTTTTTTTGACAGTCTTCATCATTATCAAAAAGGTGAAAGTTGCTAGTTCCTGCCTTTAAGCTATGGTCTCTAGAAATGTTTTGTATGAAAAAATTGGGACTAACTTTTTTGAAATATTTCCTTGCAGCAGCTTGCCCAGTCCTTGCCTTCAATCTTAACTTTTAGTTTTTAATTTCATTGTAGAATATCAGAAAGTATATCAGCCTTTCAAGAGACAGTAAATGCACATGTCATTGCTAAAGTTCATGAACACACTGACATTTTTATATACCACTGATTTTGCCTCTTAATACTTGAAAACATTGGGTGTATCTTGGATATTCAAAAATGGAAGTACAACAGGATAACATTATTTAGTCTGAATTTCTGTACCTCTTTTACAGTGGGAATCCTAACTCTCTGGTGCTATCTAAACTACACATTTATGTTGTCAAGTGATGAATATGTAATAGAGGTTTGTGGAGCCAGAGTGCAAAATGCACTGTTGTTAGTGGAAGAAAATTTCACCCTTCGTTTGTTTCCTCCTGGATAAATTTCTTATCTTGGTGTACCTGATGATGCCTTCTAGTATGATGTATAAAGTAATAGTCTCAAAATCACTTTAGTCTCAATGCATAATGTCAGTCAGCAGCCGGATGTTATGACACTCATATTGAATGATTACTCATAACTCACAATTTACTTGACAAATTGTGAACCTAGACTAAATTCCTTGTCATGAATTTAGTACTGCCTTCTCCAAGGAATCTGGTTCTGCTGATAACAGGGTCCTAATTGTTATAAAATTTCCAATCTGTCAAGATTCCCAAAGACTTAGACAGTCCTTGGAGACTCTATTATCATAGAGGGAAAAATGCATCTAAGAATATTTATCCCATCTTTGAGTTTGTTTCGTTTTGCATTATTTTTGTCAGTAGAGGGAGGCAGTTGTTGAGCTACAGAACAGTCTCTATAAAACATGGTATTGACTAGGACTAGCTGGGGGGGGGGGAAGAAAAATAGATTTTCTAAATTAGAGGTAGGCAAAGAGAAGACAGATACAGCCAAAGGAAAACTGTAGAAGTTGAGGCCTCAAGGCCCATTGAATAAACCAATGGCCAGGATTCTTCTAGGCAGGTGCACTGAATCAGTAGACAGGATGCTGGCCAGCAGTGGAAACAGCACTGGGCACCAAAGATGAGCCCCAGCCCTCTTACTGGGAGTGACTGAACCTGTGCCTTCAGGTCACTGTCAAAAATAGGGACAATAACAGCCTACACATCTGAGGTTGTATTTAGAATAAAGTAAAATATGAAAGGTTGCATTTGCTTCTCAGCTGTAAGCTTAACAGGAGCTCAAAAACATCATATCTGAATCTTCTAAGAATATACTTTTTAGTATAGTCTTTTATGGCAGGTTAATTTAGATCTTCTCTCTGAGGATATGTTTTCTAGAGAGACCATTCTCTTTTCTCAAGTGCAACAAAATATGATGACAAAAGCTTCACGTGAAGCCAATTTATCCCACAGTATTCCAGATTCCATCTTTGGTTGTGCATTGAACCTGGGAAAAGTGGATTTCTTAGAGTTACTCAGACATACCAGTCTATTTCATGCCCACTTGCCTTTGCTCGTGCCAGTTCTGTCTGCCTGCAATGCTTTTCAGTCTGCTTCTTCCTCTGCTTCCCCTCCTGGATCCTACTCATTCTTAAGGCTCGTCCCCTCTGATCTCAAGTTGTGCCCCTTTCCCTTAGCCTCCTCGCCTGTAGCCACATGTGCTGCTTTTGGTTCCCTGAACACCCCAAGCCATTACCACTTAAGAACTTTGCCCTGGCTGTTCTCTCTGCTGGGAATACTCATCCCCTTCATCTTCACATGGCTGCTTTCTTATTGTTCCTCAGGTCTCTGCTGAAATGTCACTTCCTAGAGATGCTTCTCTACTCACCCAATCTAAAGTAAACACCTTCCTTTAATATCACCCTATTCTAGTTCTTTGCATAGCATGTGTCAACATCAGATATTCTTCTTGTTTATTTATATGTCGGCTGGCTTATTGTCTTTTTCTTACTAGATTGTAAATTCCACAAGAACAGAGGCTTGTCTGCCTTTATGACAGTTACGTTCCCAGTCCTAGAATAGTACTTGGCACATAGGAAAATGCCGCAAGAATTTGTTGAACAAATGAATGAATGCCTGTATGAAAAAAAAGTGAATTAATGAAGACTCAGCCCAAACATTAATTGCTTAAGAAAGCCTTCTCTGCTAAGCCCAATCCCTCCCAGGATATGCCACGTACTCTCCTCTTTGAACCCCCAAAATCCTCTGCATAACTCTCAATCATTCATCCAGTTTATTCAAGAAGTATTTGTTGAGCACTGACCACATGTCAGTTAGCATTCTAAGTGCAGGGAATACAGGAACAAACTAAGCAGACCCTCTTCTGTGGATTTTCCAATATTGTTTGGGGAGGCATACAATAAACAGATAAATTTCAGTGGTAAGAAATGCATTTTATTGGGTAAATGCTTCTGTGAAAAACAAAGCAGGGTAAGTTTAGGGCATGCCAGGTAGTCAGAGAAGGACTCGGTGATAAGATGACCTTTGAGTAGAGATTTGCAGAAAGTGACAGAGCAAGTCATGCAGATGTCTAAGGCGGGAGGAGTCCAGGCATAGGGAACAAGGAAAAAGTTCTGAGGTGGGAGTGTGTTTAGAATATTCCAGGAACAGTAAAGAAGCCACACAAGGTAGGGCAAGATGGTAGACTAGAGGTGCCCCACCCATGATCCTCCCACAGAAAGAGGCCAAAGCAAGGAAAGGACAGCTAAGTACGGGGGAAAGCATCAGTGGGAGAGTGTGGGAGGGCAGTGGGAGCCTGGTGAGGACCCCATGGAGCACAAAAACCAAGCAAAGTGATGTAGAGGAGAGAGAGGAATGTGGCCTCAGCCACCACCACCTCTCCAAGATCAGCCAGGAGGAATTCTCCCTTGCAACAGAAAGAATCAACTCAGCTGTGAATACTTCCCAGCGGTAACCCTCTTCCTACTCTGGCCCCAGCCTACCCCCACCACCTACAATGTGCCTGTGCCATTGTCTAGCCTCAAAGCCCTGACCCTTCTCTCCATACAGTTCATACTGTGCAGTGCATCCTCCCATGCCACCGACATTGCCCACAGAGCACTGAGCAACTGCGTGGCTCCAGCGCTCCAGGCACCTGGTGGCTCTAGCCTTCCAGCCACCTGTATGGCCTGGCTGCCCACGTGGCCCCACCCACGAATGTGGGCCCAGCTGTCTAGCTGCCTTTGCAGCCCCATCTGCCTGGCTGCCCACATGGCTCCACTCGCCCATGTGACCCCAACCATGCAGCCCCACCTGCCCACATAGGCCCTGTCATCCAGCTTCCTACATGGCCCCACCCACCTGCATGGGCCAAGCAACCAAGCCACCCATGTAGCCCCAGACATCCTGCCTCTTGCACCAGTCCCAGCCACTGCAACCACCCACATCGCCCACCCACACACGTGGACCCAACCATCCAGCCACCTGCAGGACTCCAGGTGCCCCAGCTGCCTACATGGCCCCCACCACCTGCACAGACCCAGCCACGCATGCAGCTCCAGCCACATACATAGCTGCTGGCATCAACCAGAAATACTGAGTCTACCCAGAACTACTGAGGCTACCTGGAACAACTGAAACTACTGAGGCTACCAGGAACCAAAACTAAAACACCCCTTCCACGGGAAATATACAACAAATCTACCGGAGGGAGTCTCTCTCCTCAAAAGCCCAAGAGTAATAGAAGAAGCAACCATCAGATTACTAAGCAGCAATGGAGAAATACTGGAAATATGAAAAAACAAGAAAATATGACACCACCAAAGGAACACTATAATTCTCAAATACCAAATCCCATACAACAGGAAACTCTTTTTGTCTGAAAGGGAATTTCAATTAACAGTCTTAAAGAAACTCAGTGAGATACAGGAAGACTCAGTTAAACAATACAACAAAATGAGAAAATTAACCCAGGACATGAAGGAGGAAATTTACAAAGAGATAAATACCATATAAAAGAATGTAGCAGAACTGCTGGAACTGAAAGACTCATTCAACAAAATAAAAACTACAATTGAGAGTGTAAACAGCAGGATAGAGCAGGCAAAAGAAAGAATTCCTGATCTTGAAGACAGTCTTTTTGAAATAACCCAAGCAGACAAAAAAACAAAAATCAAAAAGTGAAGAAAGTCTAAAAGCCTGTAGACCACCATAAGTGCACAAACATACAAACTGTGGGTATTCCAGAAGGGTAGGAGAAAGTAAAGGACATTGAAAACATATTCAATGAAATAATAGTGGAAAATTTACAAGATACTGGTAGAGATATGGATTTCCCAATCTAAGAGGCTCAAAGATCTCCAAACAGATTCAATCCAAAAAGGTCCTCTTTAAATGCTGCATTGGTTCACACTCATATGTGGGAGCTAAAAAACATTTTAAAAAATAAATAAGTAAATAATACTAATACTAATAGATTGAACTTTTAGGAGAGAGTAGAACTGTGGTTACTAGAGGCAGGAAAGGGGTGGGGGAATAGTGGAGTTTGGTTAATGGACACAGGATTACACCTAAATAGGAAAAATAAGTTCTACGGGTGTACAGTCAAAGTAGACATCTATAATTAACAAAAATTTATGTCATATTATGAAACGGCTAGAAGATAGGAGAACATATGTCCACATCACAAAGAAATCATTGTCTTATAATGATAAATACACTAATTAACCTGATTTGATCATCACACATCTTGTACATGTATTGAAATACAACTGTACCCTATAAATACATACAACGTGTTTCAATAAAAATAAACAAATAAATAAATAAATCAGAAGCTAGAAATGTGTGTTGTTGTTTTTTTTGGCAGCTGCCTAGTAAGAAGATCTGAACCATTGACTTGGTGTTATTAGCATCGGCTCCCCTGCCCCAAGTGCTAGAAATGTTAAACTTAGTGAGGAGAGCATGTCAAAAGCTGAGATAGGGCAAAAGCTAGGCCTTTTGTGCCAAACAATTAGCCAAGTTTTGAATGCAAAGAAAAAGTTCTTGAAGGAAATTACAAGTACTGCTCCAGTGAACACAGGTATGATAGCAAGCAAAACAGCCTACTGCTGATGGAGAAAGTTTGAGTGGTCTGGATAGAAGATCAAACCAGCCACAGCATTGCCTTAAGCCAAAGCCTGATCCAGAGCAAGGCCCTAACTCTCTTCTATTCTGAGAAGGCTGAGAGAAGTGAGGAAGCTGCAGAAGAAAAGTTTGAAGCTAGCAGAGGTCGGTTCATTAAGTTTCAGGAAAGAAGCTGTCTCCATAACATAAAAGTCAAGGTGAAGCAGCAAGTGCTGATGCAGAAGCTGCAGCAAGTTATCCAGATCTAGCTTATGTCATTTATAAAGGTGGCTACACTGAACAGCAGATTTTCTTTTTTTTTTTAATCTTAACTTTTTTTTTTTCTTCTGGCAGCTGGCTGGTAGCAACAGATTTTCAATGTAGATGAAACAGTCTTCTATTGGAAAAAGATGCCATCTAGGACTTTCTCTTTCTTTTTTTCTTTGTCATCTACAACTTTCATAGCTGAAGAGGAGAAATCAACACCTGACCTCAAAGCTTCAAAGGACAGGCTAATACTTTTGTTAGGGGCTATCATGCAGTGTGGATAACACCAAGGTCAGGAGTTTGGATCCCTGCACCAGCCAGCCCCCCCAAAAAAAAAAAAAAAAGAACAGATAGATTGAGTAGGAATCACACATTACATAAGCACTCCTGTGTTTTGAGCCCTCAATTCAACTGCCCTAATGGAGAGGAGCTCTCAGATGAGAATGGGGACTAGGTTTCCCCACATGTCCCAGGCTGGAGACATGTGTGCAAGGACTCTTTCACCAGAGAGCTTGACTTTTACTTTCCCACTCAGTACTTCTTGCTACTTCAGGAGCCTCCTTAGCAGGTTTATGGTTTAACTTAGCTGCACATATGGCAACAAGACTACTGCTCTGATTTAGGACACTTCAATAAAGCTTTATGCTACTGCTGTGCAATAGTCACTTTACACTGTATGTTCTGAAAGCTCTGTATAAATCAAGGCTTTGATTTAAATCACACACTATTTAAATACACTAGGCACATTCACTATAGAGGAATCATTTTATAGGGGTTGAAGAGACCTTCAGTAAGAAAAGTGAATCTGCTGCTTTAGGGGCAGCTGTGAATTTACTGTTTCTGGAGAGAAAAACATCAAGGACAGGAGCCAAGTTTGTTTTAAAATCAGTGAATCAAAACAGTCCAAATGGCTAGCTGGCTCCCCTGAGGGGCTTGAAGTGCAACTAAGATGTCAACTATAAAAATAGCAATTCCATATACTTATTAGGTTATTTTATATCTGTCACCCTTCCCATGGCTGTAATAATGAAGAGTGGACAAGACCAAGGGTAAGTACAACCCACTCAAATTCAAGCCACATTCCAACCTGGACTGCAGTACAGGGAAGCTCTACACACCCTGGATTGGGAACATTTCAGCCAGCGGAGTGCAAGATGCAGAGATGACCATCTACTCTTTAGGGTTCTGATGACTCCACTCCAGAAAGGTGCATGAAGAAGTCCCCAGGCTCTGTCATGTAGACATCTTCAGTGTTGGGGACATGCCAGCTTTCTCGGTTCTGGATGAAATTCCAGAGTTGCACTGAATTGAAGAACCTCACGGAGCCTTCAGAACTGAGCTATTTCTGGGGTTTCTTGGGCTGTACGAGCTGCCCATCAGGGTAGGCATGGTGGTAAGGGCATTTGCTTCCAAATGAGCAGGTCCCTTTGCCCTGTTCAAAGTACTTACAAGGTTTTTTCCCATCCCCTGTTTGAAAGCTTCAATCAACTCGTTCTTTTTATTCTGATCTTCTATCCAACACACACTTGGAATTACAAACTCTGATATCACACGGCATTCTGGACATGACTTAGTGATTGGGTTTTCAAACTGCTTGGCACACTGCCAAGATGTAGGACATCCACTGCCGGATGTAGGACAAACAGTACATGTCATTGCAGTTGGAGAGAATACCATATCTCCTCTCAGAAACAGACGCCTTCTCCATGATCACTTCCATGCAGATACTGCACACTTTGTCCTGACTTGCCTGGAAGGCAAAGGCCTTTTCCATCTCATGTTCGAATCTTGACATGCAGATCTTCTTGTCGGCTTTCCTTTGCTCTGGGTGAAAGGGGCATAGCCTACAGGTTTCACACACTTCCCCATGCAGGAAGACACAGCCATCCCCAGACCAACACTCCCCAGCAGGTATGTGGGGGCAGAGTTGCTGCTCACTGCTGCAGGAGCTGCTGGACTCCAGGTCATCAAGGCCACTCCTGATGGCATCCAGGTAGGAATGCAGGTTCATCTCCAAGCTGGGCTGGGCATCCCTTCAGCCAGCTGGATTGCTCACCTTGCTCAAGTGAGTGTTCTCTTCAGCCATTCCAGAGAGATTTTGGCCACTAAGTACCAATGTTCTCTTTTCATGCTTCCCAGGTTCGTGAAAGTTAATTTTCACAATAGATGCAGTAAGTTTGGAAGGAGGGTGAGGACTGTGGAACCCCGGGGAGGGCACACTGTGGGGCATGGTGCCCACAGCACCATCAGCTGCAGCAGAAGGACTCATGTGATTGTATCTGCACCAAATTCCATAGGTACAGTAGCCTTTCTGATAGTATTTGCAGATGGTGGATGGCTTGCTGTTTCCCAAGTCATGTGAGAACAGGCACTGGCTTCCTTCCTTACATATGCCATGGATAAAATACTTGCAAGTGACCTGCTTGGTACTCATGGTGGTTAGGCGGGGATGCAGTTATTGCACTGCTGCCTCTAGCCACTGCTGCCTCCGCCTCAGCCTGGCCCAGCCTGGCCTGTGCAGCCCAGATAAAATAGGCTTTAAACCAAAAACCATAAAAAGAGACAAAGAAGGCCAATATATAAATGATAAAGGGATCTATCCAGCAAGTAGACATAACAATCATAAATATATGTGCACCCAACACTGGAGCATCCAGATATATAAAGCAAGTGCTATTAGACCTAAAGAAAGAGATAGACCCCAATATGATAATAGTTGTGGACCTGAACACACTTCTCACAACATTGGACAGATCATCTAGGCCAAAAATCAACAGAGAAACACAGGATTTAAACCACACTTTAGACCAATTGGACCTGGCAGATATCTACAGAACTTTTTATTCAACAACTACAGAATATACATTCTTTTCATCAGCACATGGAACATTCTCCAGGGTAGACCAAATGTTAGGTCACAAATAAAGTCTCAACAGATTTTTAAAAATCGAAATCATTTCAAGCATCTTTTCAGATCACAATGGATTGGAAATAGAAATGAATAAGCAAAACTCTGGAAACTGTACAAATGAATGGAAATTAAATAACATGCTCCTGAACAACCTATGGGTCTAAGGAGAAATTAAACAGGAAATAAAAAAATTTCTTGAAACTACTGAAAATACAGACACGTCATAACAAAACCAGTGAGGTTTTGTTATAGAAAGATTTCAAATAAACAGCCTTACACTATACCTCAGAGAACTAGAAAAACAAGAAAATCCAATCCCAGATTAGTAGATGGAAAGGAATAATTAAGATCAGGGCAGAACTAAATGAAATAGAGACCCCAAAAATGATACAAAAGATCAATGAGACAATAAGTTGGTTTTTTGAGAAGATAAACAAAATAGACCAACCATTAGCTAGACTAACAAAAAAAAAAAAGAGAGAGAGAGAGAGAAGACCCAAATAGCAAAAATCAGAAATGAAAGAGAAGACATTACAACTGATACCACAGAAATACAAAGAATTGATAGAGACTATTACAACTACAAGCCAACAAATTTGAAAACACAGAGGAAATGGATAAATTTCTGGACACAGAAACTACCAAGTCTGAACAAAGAGGATATAGAAAACCTGAACAGACCAATAACAGACAACAAGGTTGAAGCAGTCATCAGCAGTCTCTCAACAAAGAAAATCCCAGGATCAGATGGCTTTACTGCTTATTCTGAGAAAGCTTTAGAGAAGTAATACCAATTCTCTTCAAACTATTCCAAAAAATTGAAACAGAGGCCATTCTCTCAGACTCATTCTATGAGGACAGCATCACCCTGATGCCAAAACCAGACAAAGATACAACAAAAAAAGAAAACTACAGGCCAATATCTTTGATGAACATGGATGCAAACATTCTCAACAAAATATTATCAAACAGAATACAGCAACACATCAAAAAAAAAATCATATGCCATGATCAAGTGGGATTTATCCCAGGGATGCAAAAATGGTTCAACTTACGCAAGTCAATAAATGTGATACACCACTTCAACAAAATGAAGGGCAAAAACCATATGATTATCTCAATAGACACACAAAAAAAGCATTTGACATAATTCAACATCCCTTTGTGATAAAGACTCTCAGCAATATAGGTATAGAAGAAAAATATCTCAACACAACGAAAACCTTAAAGGACAGACCTACTGCCAATATCATCTTCAATGGGAAAGCTGAAAACTGTTCCTTGAAGAACAGGAACAAGACAAGGACGCCTACTCTACCACTCCTATTAAACATGGAATTGGAAGTACTAGCCAGAGAAATCAGTCAAGAGAAAGAAATAAAGGGCATCCAGATTGGAAAAGATGAAGTCAAACTGGCCCTGTTTGCAGATGACGTGATCCTATATAGATAAAAACCTAAAGACTCTACCAGAAAACTTCTAGAGATGATAAATAATTTCAGTAAAGTTGAAAGATACAAAGTTAACATGGAAAAATCAGTAGTGTTTTTATACTCCAGCAATGAACTAGCATAGAAAGAAATCAAGAAAGCAAGCCCATCTGTAACAGTCATCAAAAATAAATACCTAGGAATCAATTTAACCAAGGAGATGAAAGATCTCTACAATGAGAACTACAAATTACTGCTAAAAGAAATTAAAGAGGACACAAAAAGATGGAAAGGCATTCCATGCTCTTGGATTGGAGGAATCAACATTGTGAAAATGTCTGTACTACCCAAGGTGATCTACAGCTTCAATGCAATCCTCATCAAAATACCAATGACATTCTTCACAGAAATAGAAAAAATAATCCTAACATTCATATGGGACAACAAAAATCCCTGAATAGCCAAAGCAATCCTGACAAAAAAAAAAGAAGAAGAAGAAGAAGTCAAAGGCATTACACTACCTGAGCTCAAATTATGCTACAAAGCTATAGTAACCAAAACAGTGTAGTACTGACATAAAAACAGACACTTGGACCAATGCAACAGCATAGAGAACCCAGAAATCAACCCACATACTTACAGCCAACTGTTCTTTGACAAAGGCACCAAGAGCATACAATGGGGAAAAGACAGCCTCTTCAATAAATGGTGCTGGGAAAACTGGACATCCATAAGTAGAAGAATGAAACCAGACCCCTACCTCTTGCCATATGCAGAAATCAACTCAAAATGGATTAAAGACTTAAATTAAGACCTGAAACTATAAAACTCCTAGAAGAAAATATAAGGGAAACAATTCAGGAAGTAGGACTGGGCAAAGACCTTATGAATAAGACCCCAAAAGCACAGGCAACAAAAGAAAAAAAATGGTGTTATATCAAACTAAAAAACTTCTGCACAGCAAAGCATATGCAGAAATCAACTCAAAATGGATTAAAGACTTAAATTAAGACCTGAAACTATAAAACCTCCTAGAAGAAAATATAAGGGAAACAATTCAGGAAGTAGGACTGGGCAAAGACCTTATGAATAAGACCCCAAAAGCATAGGCAACAAAAGAAAAAAAATGGTGTTATATCAAACTAAAAAACTTCTGCACAGCAAAGGGAACAATTAACAGTGAAAAGACAACCTAGAGAATGGGATGGGAGAAAATATTTGCAAACCGCACACCCGAAAGAGATTAATATCCAGAATATACATGGAATTCAAACAACTTAACAGTAGAAAAATAAGTAACCCAGTTAAAAAATGGGCAAAGGAGGTGAATAGGCATTTCTCAAAGGAAGATAGACAAATGGCCAACAGACACATGAAAAAATGTTCAACATCACTAAGCATTGGGGAAATGCAAATCAAAACCACATTGAGATATCATCTCATCTCAGTTAGACTGGCTGTTATCAGAAATACAGAGAATAACAAATGCTGGCAAGGATGCAGAGAAAGGGGAGCTCTCCTACACTGTTGGTGGGACTGTAAAGTAGTGCAGCCATTCTGGAAAATAGTGTGGAGGTTTCTGAAACAACTACAGGTAGAACTGCCATATAGTCCAGCAGTCCCACTACTGCATATATAACCAAAGGAATGGAAATCACCACGTTGAAGGGATACCTGCTCTCCCATGTTTATTACAGCTCTATTTACAGTAGCCAAGAGTTGGAACCAAACTAAATGTTCCTCAGCAAATGACTAGATAAGGAAAATGCTGTTATGAAATATTACTCTGCCATAAAAAAGAGTGAAATTCTGCCATTTGCAACAATATGGATGAATTTAGGGAAAATTATGTTAAGTGAAATAAGCCAGGCACAGAAAGAGAAATACCACATGTCCTTAAATCATCAGTAGGAGCTAAAAACAAATAAATAAACAAATAAAATTTTTAAAAAGAAAGATACAACAATCACACTAATACATTGAACTTTCAAAAGGAGAAGACAGAACTGGGGTTACCAAAGGTGGGATGGGAGAGGTGAAAGGGGGGGTTAGTTAGAAATTGGTAAAGGACCACAAAAAATGATTACATTATATAATTTTGAATATACTAATTATCCTGATTTCAGCATTGCATATTGCACAAAGGTATTGATATTCAATATGGTACCCCACAGAGATGTACAATCAATTATGTTTCGATTAAAAAAATTTAAAAAACAACAGTAAATAAGCCAAGTGTGAGTGGAGTGAAGTGAAGTTAGTAAGGGAAATCATTGTAGATGATGTCATAGTCAAATTATATGAGCTGGCCAGTTAGCTCAGTTGAGTAGAGCTTGGGTTACAACACCAAAGTCAAGGGTTCAGATCCCCATACCAGCCAGCTGCCAGAAAACAAAAAAAAGAGATGATGGTTACAAAGTCAAATTATAAATCAAGTTAAGATTAGGATTTTACTGAGTAAAAAGAAAAAGAGTGATGTGATAGGACTTACTTTTAAGAGGTTTGCTCTCATGCTATGAGTAGAATAGAAAGGGAAGGAATGGTAGAAGGAAGACAACACAAGCAAGAAGTGATCGTGGCAGGAGCTAAAGTGAGCTGTAGAGATAAAGAGACATCATCTAGTTATCTAAATTTCTCAGGACTGGAATTGTATCTAATACAACTTATCACAATGGTTAGTCAAGTAGCAAGCACATAGTAAGCCATTTGGTCAAACCTTTATTAAATTAAATTGATAGAATATGGAGTTACATTTTAAGCAAGCCCATATACCTCTTGTCTTTGTGCCTGTTTGACTATTTAGTAGTATTTCCTTTATTAAACTATTAAAGTAAGATACTTAATGAAAATGCACAAAACTCGGATTATGTGGGCATCGATCCTATGTGTGATATATGTCTATATATAAAAAAAAGATCACTCAGAGTTAGAAACCACTGAGTGGAAAGAACATCAGGCCCACTCAGAGCAGAGAACATCCATGACTTCAGAAAAAGACATGGCGTTTATACAATGTTATTTGATTTGCCAGCGTTCATTAAGTTCCCTCAGCTACAGAGAAGAGAATAGAAAGTAAGAACATGGGGAATGAATTGGGAAAAACAAAGACAGGCTGAATCTTCTTTTGCAATCAAGAGAAGCACGTGATGGGAACTCTAATCCTTATTTCCAAATCTTAAATTAACAGTCTTGTCTTGGTGGGTGTCATGTGTTACCTTTTGCAAAATATAGCTTTCAAAAGTAAGTTCCCCATATGCCTTTGCAATTAAGTGTAACAAGTTAGTCTCACAGTGGGAACTCCCATGTGCTAGCCCCCGCCCTTTTCGTTCACCCTGGCAGGCAGATATTGGGTTCTTAGATGTGCAGGGAGTGTGAGCATGAAACCAGCAGCTCCTCCCAGCAGGAAGATACTACCTGCACCTGCTTTCTGCCTTAGGATGACAATCTGATGCCACCTGAAAGCGCCAAAGGGATGAATGCTCATCCTGGGTTAAGGTGCCTCCGAAGGCCCCCTTGGACTGGCATCCCTCTCTTCTTTGCTGAGGTTCCATCTCTCCATGTTTCCTTTGGAATTGCAGGTCCAGACCTGTCCATCTGGTTTTCTTCCTCCCTAGACTCACAACTAGAGAGTGTTGTCTTCTCCTTAATTTGTTGCCTATACCAGAGTCATTTCCACATCAGCATCTCCAGCTCCCCTTCATAGTTGCATAAGAATACTTCTCTGTGTTTTGAATGTTAATGTATTTAAAACGGAACTCATCCAGCTTTCCCCTTTCTGAGTACTACTATTTCCCAGTCTTTGAGACTTTAAACTCTTGGCTCATAGCCCTTACTTCCAACCTTTACAGCCTAGATCCAGGTTGCTGCTGTTCCTGTTGATTCATCCACCACAGTGTTTCTTAGAAGCTCACTTTTTCTTTTCCATTTCGCAAGCCTCTGTCTTTGCTCAGGCTTCCATTTCTTAATAGCTGAGTAGCTATGGAAACCTTTTCTGGATCTTTCCCTACCCTTGGTGTTTTTTGTGTTCTGCTCCAGACTGTACACAGCTGCTCAGACAATCTTCCTTGAGACAGTATTTAACAGATTTCATTGATTCTAAGATGCATGGTTTCTCACATTTTTAATATCTCTAAAACCGGGATTCATCTTACAAATAAATGGTTTGTCATCATGTAATTGGCAGTGCCTTTCTTTCTTAGTGGTATGTACACTACTGGAGCAGCCTGCACTGATGATATTGTAGATTCAATAAAGTGCAACATATTATATCATTTATGGGGTATAATGGAAACAGCATGAATTTTGTTAGACTAGGGTTTAATTCCTGGTCTGCAGATTGCCAGTCCTATGACTTTGGGCACGTTGCTTGACCCCTTTGACACATAGATCACTCCACTGTAAGATGGATAGGGATAGTGATTATCTTCTAGGATTGTTATAAGAATTAAACGAGATAATGCAAAGTGCTTGGCACATGGAAGGCACTCAACCAATGTTAATTTTTTTATCTTTCGCCCTATTAATTCTTTATCCTTTTTAATTCTTTCTCCTCATCCAGAACCTGGTGTAATGAAATTATTCATGTGCATTTTTCTTTTGTCTTTCTGAGTACAGTAAAAGATCTTTGCTCTGGTTATTCCAAGGCATTGATCTGTCTCAGGAGTGTTTAGTGTCTGGTACAGAAGGATGTGATACAGGAAGAATATTTAAGAAATATTCATTGTGCGTAAGGAAGAATTATGCACAAGACAAAAACTGGCAGGGCAGGTGTCTTAATCCATTTGTGCTGCTATAACAGAATACCTGAAACTCGGTAGTTTATGAAGAACAGAAATTTTATTATTTTCTCACAGTTCTTGAGGCTGGGAAGTCCAAGATTAAGGTGCTGGGAGGTTCAGGGTCTGATGAGAGTCTGGTCTCTGCTTCTAATATGGCACCTTGAACACTGCATCCTCTGGAGGGGAGGAACAGTGTGTCCTCACATGGTAGAACGTGGAAAAGCAAAATGGATGAGCTCCCACCATCAAGCCCTTTTTATAGCAGCATTAATTCATTCAAACACCAGTTTGAATTTATGACCTAAATACCTTCCAAAAGGTCCCACCTCCCAACATTGTTGCATTAAAGTTAAGTTTCCAACACATGAATTTTGGAAGATATATTCAGATCATATCGGGCTATTAGCTTAAGAGAAGATTTCCCTAAATTCTTTTAATCACTTCTTTGGTGTATCAATTAATCATGTAGAACTCCACCCCTGGAAATCTAATGTGTAGAGAAAAGGGTCCAGTTTGTTTTTAACGCAGACCACATGGGGCAGGTCTCTAGGAGAATGGTAGGAAACAGGGAGGCGTGGTTCAGCAGACTTGCTTCCCCATTTCCTTTCTCTGAGCTTGCTTCAAAAGAGGGGAAGTGAGTTAGATAAGTGAAAATAAGTGGGTAGTTGGTAACACTGAGGACAGCTTGCCTCTGCTCTCTACTTAGGACTCTGGGAAGATATTGCCTAATAACGACTCTCCCCCATCAACACAGGCATGGCCACATCATGGTCATGGCATCAAGAGACCATGAGGCAAACTTTCCCAAGCTGCCCTCAGTTACTGTCTCTCCTATGCTAAGTTGAGAGCCACTGCTAACCACATGGCAGGTAGGGGTGACCACACAAAAAGACTGGGGTGAATAAGCTGGATGGAACATGGACCAGAGGCTTGGAGCTCTTCATTCAGGGCAGGGGAGTTTGACGGGGGTCCTCTACAGAGCAACACCAAACTGTGACCATGCTGAGAGAGCAGGGTCAACCCACAGTGACGCTTGCCCCAACCCAACTGCCAGCAGTCAGGCAGAGGGTAGGCATCACCTGGGCCTGTGCCCCAGAGCCCCACTCTTCCCCTCCAGGATATGAGGTGGCCCCAGTGTCATCTTAGGAAAAAGAAACAGGGGAATGGGGAAGCCCAGTCCTTTGAGAAATTCAGCATCTTGATCCAGAAAAGAATAAGCACTAAGTAAAGGGTCCATGAAAACATCAGTTTGAACTAAAATTTAAACAGGATAGAACTAAAAGTTCACTTTATCCTGCTAACCAGGAGATGGAGACTTCGGCAGGAAGTCCAAAGTAGTTTTAGACAAAGAAGTTACATTCTCTGTGCACATCAGAGTTGTAGCTTAAGTTAAATTTGGGAGTCTCGTATTAGTTTGGCCTTAGAGTACCCAGTGAATTGGACAATTACTTACTCTCGCACTGGAGGACCATCATGAGTTGTGCCTGCCTGCTTTTCTTGCGCTGTTTCTTTCTTCTCTCACCACAGCCCTCCTACTCCATCAAGCCCAGTCTCCTTCTCTGTGTACATTTTTTTTTCTCCAAACTGCCTGCCTGCTCAGGAATCTCAAAATACATTTTGCCCCTGGAGTTACCAAAATACATCACTGGCTTTATAATGGACAGGACTTGTCATGATGCCCTTGGTGTTCCTCCACATTGTCAACTAATCATCCCTTTTCCATTTTCTGTTAATCCAATGGATGCTGCTTTCTGCAGTGAAATGCATATCCCTTCGTTGAAGCCCACATCATGTCACTCAGGCCAGAGCTCCAATCTGTTCAGGTCGCTTCACATTTCAGTGCTGTCCATCAGAGCCAGGACAGCCTTACCAAGATGATATTCTCTAAAAGTATTATAAGCACGTTACGTCATCCGTCTCCCCTCCATGTGAGTGAGCCTGTTTACAAAAAGGAGGAAGGAAGGAAGATAAATAGAGATGATAAGAGGCAAAAGGGGAGGGAAGCATTATGTCATAGTTGACCTTCATTGCTCCAGTTTAATTGTAAATTTTGGCTCATCATTTCTGCCACATGGAATGGCTCTTCTGGAATTCTCATGCCTGACTTTCCAAGGCAGTGTTATTGCTCTTCCTTTACTTTATATTCATGGACAATCTTCCACCTAATATTTCTCCTAAATATAGAGAGTGACATGATGGAAGCTCCAGAATCTACTGAAGGAGCTATACCTTGCTGAGCATTTATTTCTGCTAAATTGTGGCTGTCTGATTACCACAACAGTGCAAATCCCCCATAAGGATTAGTCCTTTAATAAATAGAATGAGAAATTGTCCCCCGTTTGCAGGTGACATTTAAGTGTCCCAACTGAATATAGTCACTACGAAGCCTTTCTCAAATTCTGAACACACAGTAGCTATTTCTTTTTATCCTCATTTTTTATTTCTTATAGGAGGGAGAAGTAACCTTTTAACTACTCTTTGTACAGTAAAATGGTCACTCATTTAAGAGGTCTGCTTTGTCAATAATAAGATATAGTCCCTTGAAAAAGTAACTTAACCTTAGTTTTTTCACCTAATAAGTATAGCATTTCTTCTACATGATATTTAAGATTCAGCTTTTAACTACTCTTTGTACAGTAAAATGGTCACTCATTTAAGAGGTCTGCTTTGTCAATAAAAAGATATAGTCCCTTGAAAAAGTAACTTAACCTTAGTTTTTTCACCTAATAAGTATAGCATTTCTTCTACATGATATTTAAGATTCAGCTCCAAAAACTTATGATGCTGTGACCTTGCCATCTCTATGAGTACATGGGCAGGCCATGTCACATTCCTGTCTTTGCAGCACTATTCTGCACATCAGAAAGGCCTTCCCACTCTTCCTCATACCCTTCAAGTCCAGACTTGTATATTTCCTCTCATTCACATCAACCCAAGTCCCCAGGGGCAAATTAAGCTCCTAAACTTTATTCATTTTTTCACAGACATTTATGAAGCTTCTACCCTGCACCAGGCAGAGTTGTGAGTACAATCAATACCATAGTGTTAAAAAAAATATAGTCTCTGCCCTCATGGAGTTTACAGTCTCACAGAGCATAGAGTCTTAACAGTGACCAGGGTGATGTTTGCTGCTGCTGAAATACAGGGTTCTCTGGGCATGAGTGATGGGGAAGAGGAGGCAGAAGGCTTTGGGAAGGCCTGTGGAGTAACTGATGCCTAGGCTGAATCCTGAAGGAAGGGTGGAGGGAGATGGCCAGGTTAAAAAAAAGAACCTTCCAGACAGAGGGAACATATTTTCATAGGCAAATTTGAAGAGAACTTAACCATTATGTAGAACTTACTACCTGCCAGGTGTTTATTCTAAGTGCTGTGTGTATATTAACTTGTTTAATCCTTGCTATGAGCCTAGCAGATAAATTCCATCTTCCCCATTTTGTTAGGAAAAGGAAACTTAGACATACAGAAGTAACGGCTGAAAATCCTGCAGTGAATAAGTGGTAGAGTCAGGATTTGAACCAGGGCTGTTTAGCCCCAGTGTCCATGCTCTTAATCACTGCACCAAACAGCCTCTTACATGCTCACATTGGTGAAATTTTATATTTTTGTGTGTATAGGTAAGTAAATATATGTATATATGTATATGTAAATATACTCACGTGTATGTATAAACATATGTATTTCTTAAATATATACTTATACATGTGCATGCACCCACATGTGAGAGTGGGAGTGTGTGTGTGTGTGTGTGTGTGTGTGTGTGTGTGTGTGTGTGAACAGTGAGGGAGAATGTGATATGAAATGAGGTAGGTTGGAGAGTTAGACAGTGATCAGATCATGGAGAAGATCATAAATCCGGTCTTGAGTTCTAGATACGATCTTCAGGGCGATAGGAAGCTTATGCGTGGAAGGTGCTCTAAAATAGTGTTAAGAGCCCCGGCTCAAATCCCACCTCTGCTACTTGCTACCTGCGGGACTTTTGGCAAGTTACTTCTCTGTGCCTCAGTTTTTCATCCGCAAAACAGTGATAATAGTTCTATCTACTTCCTAAGTTTGTTCAAGGAGTGCACGAGTATTTCTACGTAGTGTATGGCTGAGTAAACGGAACTCTTAGCTTCAATGATCAGTTTTGCATTTTTAAAAAGATCCCTCTGCCTGCAGTGTGGTTAATGGATTAGAGGGAGCAAGAATGGAAACAGGGAGATAATTTGGGGAGGCATAGGTGTAATAGAGGTACACATACACTTGGAGGGTTACTCAGATACAGTGGTTGCCCAAATACCACTGAATAGAGCCAACTTTGGGTTTTTCCCAAAAACCCAAGGTTCTTTGTGCTTTCTTTGTTTCCACTGAGGGAAGCTGGTACCCACTTGCAGCCTGGTGGAAGTTCCTTTACACAGAGAGCTTTCCCAGCTTATGCTCAGCACAGATGCACAGCAGCTTCTGTCTTGCAGCTCCTTCTCTTCCTCCCAAAACTCCTGGTGCCTTCTTTCTGTCTCCATGGTCATTAAGCCTTGATAGTCAGAGGTCCTGCCTGGATTCGTTGTTTAGTTCTTACTTACCATCACGTTATAATTGTTAGGGCTGTCCAGAGACTAAATCTCTCAGGACACAGGGGTATCATGTCTGAGCAGTTATCTGTCTTCACCAGGCTTTGGTGGAAGCATCATCCAGCCTTCGTATTTTGACTCTGGGGGTAGCCAGTGTCATACTGGCCTTGATTTAGGACCTGCTTTTCCCAGCACTGCTTATTTTAGTCATGCTCCATATATCTCTTAGTCATATGTCTCAGACCAAGAGAATAATTGCAGGTGACCTAAACTCAGCATTCACAATAGTTCAATAAAAGCGTAGCCATGGATGATGAGAACCTGGAGTTTTTCTTGTGACGTGTGCATCTGGGCCAAATCATTCTAACCAGAGAGAGAATCACCACGGGTATAAACCATAACTCACCATTGGCAAACAGCATCTGATAAAGCTAGTCTGAATTTTAAGACTCTTCTCTGCTTACCTTCTCCTGTGAGATGAACATTCTAGAAATGGGACACAAATACTAAAACAAATGAATGCTATCTTCACTATGGTATTGACCTTAGAAAGCTACATCTTAGCACAGTAATGTCACTGTTCAAAACTTTCTGAACCTGCTCTGTGTTCTTTTGAATATTTTTAGTAGTGGCAGATATTAATCCCTTTAAGAATAGATTTTATTTTTTTGGAAGAGCTAAAGGTCTTTTAAAAGCCATGTCTGACATATGTAAATGCCAGAAAGGCTGGAGAAGTATCATTTTTAATAAAAACAAACTTCCAACTATAAAGTGACAGATTTTTTTTCAGTGCTGAATGAGATAATTCCTAAAGAGGAAATGTTCTGAGAAACGGCAGAATCATTGGAATGATTTGTAATCATGGTAATAACTTTGAAGAACAAACTTCATTTCAGTACTGGGTTTGTTTAAATAAATCAGTCCTATTATCTCTGTAGTTACATTTCTGCTTTGCATTCAGATAGTGTTCTATGGCGTAGGAAAACTGAAAAAGAAAATATTTTGGAAAACATTTCAATTCATGTTTTTTCCAAAGGAATAATAGTGTGAGGCCATTATGAATTTAGATTTGGTTGTCTTTTTTTTTATATATAAATTTGTTTCTTATATGTTGCTTTATTTTTACGTAATCTTGATATTTAAATGATTGCATCTGGTTTCAAGGGGTAAGATTTGTTAAGTCTTTATCTGCTGGTGTTTTGTTTTCAGACTAATTCAGCACATTATAATGAGCATGATAGATTAGCTTCCCTAAGAACATTTTAAAACAAGTGAGATGGTTTTTAAGTAGAAAAAAGATAAAATCAAATTACTTTCCTGAGCTTTTATACGTAAATGATGACATAAGTAAAGGCACATAAAATGTGCTGTCAACAAGTTAGTATTCCAATAAATAGCAAATTAGATTCCAGTGTCTGCTGTGCCTGGACATTAGGCTAAAAGCTAAACTTAATTTTTTTAAGTATATAATAAATCTTGTCTTGTTGAGCACTTTAGGTTCCAAGTGGTTTTTGCCAGTTATTGATCTGCAAGATATATGGCATATGTTTGCCCAAAATGGTATTTTTTATTGCATAAGTTGGATGTTTCATTTATTTATTTCTTCCCTGTCTGTACAGTTGCTTGATTTTATCTTTTTTTTCATCATTTTCTGCCTGTAAAGACATATGGGAAAGGACAGTTTAAGGGAGAAAAGCTGGGGGCAGAAGAATATTTAAACAAATTCAGTGATGTAAGATGACATGGGGTTATGAAGGCCCAGATAGGGGCACTGGTGGCCAAACTGTAAGAAATAACATATGCAGAAATGATTACAAAGGGCTGCCCCAGATGGCAAATAAATCATGTATAATACTTTGACTTCTAAAATAAATAAAATGAAAGAAAATAAATAAAATCTCTGTTTTGACATTTTTTTAGCCTGGTCAGTTGGTCCACACGTAGTTAGATCTTACTGTTTAGTTCTTAATATACTAGGTGCTTGATTTAAACATATACTGTTTTTTAACTCAAATACACTATGAGCAGAGGATAGAAGACCTGCAGAAAATTACAATACGAATAAATGTACAAAGTATCATTTTCAAACAGCTCTATGGAGATATAATCCAATTCACATACCATAAAATGTACTTTTTAAAGTATATGATTCAGTGGTATTTAGTATATTCACAGCTGTGTAATAATTAGAAAAATCAATTTTAGAACATTTTCATTACTTCGAAAAGAGACCCTGTGCCCTTTAGCCGTCAGTCCACAATCGCTTCATTGCCTTCCCCTCTAGCCCTAAGCAACCACTAATCTACTTTCTGTCTTTACCGATTTGCCTATTCTGTACATTTCATATAAATAGAGTCATATAATATGTGGTCCTTTCTGAGTGGCTTATTTCAGTTAGCATGATGTTTATAAGATTTATCCATGTTATATGTAGCATGTACCAGTATTTCATAACATTACTTGTTATTACTGGGTAGCGTTCCACTGTATGGATATAACACATTTTATTTTTCCATTGATCACTTGATGGACATTTGTGTTGTTCCCAGTTTGGGACTATGATAAATAATGCTGCTGTGAAATTCATGTACAAGTTTATATGTGGACTTACATTTTCATTTCTCTGGGTATACCTAGGAGTAGAATTGCTGGGTCATGTGGTAACTCTGTCTTTAATCATTTGAAGAACTGCCAGACTGTTTGCAAGTGATTGAACCATTTTATATTCCCATCAGCAATGTATGAGGATTCTAATTTTTCCATATCCTTCCCAACATTGCTTATTATCAGTCTTTTTGACAATAGCCACCCTAGTGGGTAAAAAATATCATTATAGTTTTGATTTGTATTTCCCTGATAACTAATAACATTGAGCATCTTTTCATGTTTATTGGAAATTTGTATATTTTTTTAATTGAAGTGTAGTTAATTGTACGTATCTGTGGACTACAGAGTTGAATATCAATGTTGCATATTCAACATTGTAATCATTTTTCATAGCCCCTTACCAAATCCTCCCTCCTCCTCTTCCTTTTCCACTTAGGAGAAGCTCAGTTCTGTTTTCTCCTTTTGAAAGTTCACCATATTATTATGATAGTTGTATCTTTCTTTCTTTTTTCATTTATTTGTCTGTATTTTTTAGCTCTCATTTATGACTGAGAACATGCAGCATTTCTTTCTGTGCCTGACTTATTTCATTTAATATAATTTTCTCTAAATTCATCTGTGTTGCTGCAAATGGCAGCATTTCCTTCTTTTTTATGGCAGAGTACTATTCCATTGTGTAAATATACTGCATTTTCCTTATCTGGCCATCCTATGATGGACATTTAGGTTGGTTCCAACTCTTGGCTATTGTAAATACAGCTGCAGTAAACATGGGGATGCAGGTATCCCTTTGACATGATAATTTAGATTCTGTGGTGAAATGTCTACTCAGATCTTTTGCCTATTTTTGAGTTCTTTGGAGTTTTTTTATTATTATTAAGTTGTAGGTATTACTTATAGATTGTAGGTAAAATCCCAAATATATGACTTACAAATATTTTCTTCCATCCTGTGTTTATTGTTTTTGCTTTGCTTTCTTGATAGTATCCTTTGAAGCAAATTTTTTTTTAATTTTGAGGAAGTCCAATTTATTTTTTCATTAGTCACTTGTACTTTTAATGTCATGTCTAAGAAACCATTGTCAAATCCAAAGTCACAATGATTTGCTCCTATGTTTTCTTCTAAGAGTTTTATAGTTTTAACTCTTAAATTTTGGTCTGTTATCTATTTTGAGTTAATTACTTTATGGGGTGTGAGGTAGGGACTAAATTTTATTTTTTTGCACATGGATATCCAGTTGTCCCAATATCATTTGTTGAAAAACTATGCATTCTTCATTGAATTGTTTTGGCACCCATGTTGAAAATCAGTCGACCATAAGTGTGAGGATTTATTTCTGGATTTTCAATTTTATTCCATTGACTGATATGTCTATCCTTATGCCAGCACCACACTATCTTATTGTAGCTTTTAGTAAGTTTGAAATCTGGAATTGTGAGTCCTCCAACTTGATCTTTTTTTACAAGATTGTTTTGGCTATTCTGTGTCCCTTGGATTTTCATATGAATTTTAGGATCAGCTTGTCAGCTTCTGCAAATAAGCCATCTGTTTTTGTAGTCATTGCACTGAATCTGTAGATTAATTTAGGGAGTATTGTCATCTTAATATTGAATCTCTCAATCCATGAACACATTTCCATTTATTTAAATGTTCTTTAATTTCTTTCAACAATGTTTTGTAGTCTTCAGAGCATAAATTTTGTATTTCTTTTAAATTTATTCTTAAGATTTTTATTCTTTCTGATGCTCTTTTAAATGGAGTTGATTTTGGGGGCCGAGCCCGTGGCGCCGTGGGTTCGGATCCTATATAGGAATGGCCGGTGCGCTCACTGGCTGAGCGCGGTGTGGGCGACACCACACCAAGGGTTGCGATCCCCTTACTGGTCACGAAGAAAAAGACCAAAAAAATAAATAAATAAATGGAGTTGATTTTTAATTTCATTTTGATTGCTCATTGCTAGAGTATAAAAATATAGGTTTTTAAAATATTATCTTGTATCCTACAATCTTGTTCAATTCATTTATCAGTTCTAACAGGTTTTTAAAAATGGAATCCTTAGGATCTTAATACACAAAATCATGTCATGTATGAATAAAGAGAGTTCTACTTTTTTTTTTTCCGTTCTGGATGCATTTTATTTCTTTTTCTTACCTCATTGCCCTGGCTAGAACCTCCAGTATAGTGTTGAACAGAAGTGGTAAGAGTGGACATCCTTCTCCTGTTACTAATCTTAGGTGGGGAAGCTTTCAGTCTTTCTCCATTAAGTATGATGTTAAGCTGTGGGTTTTTCATAAGTGCCCTTTATCGAGGTGAGGAAGTTTGTTTCTATTCCTAATTTCTTAAGTGTTTTTATCATGAAAGGGTGTTGAATTTCATCAATTTTTGCCTGTGCCTATTGAGATGATCATGTGTTTTTTGTTCTTTATGCCGTTAATATAGTATTACATTAGTTGATTTTCTGATGCTCAACCAAACTTGCATTCTTAGAATAAATCCCATTTGGTTGTGTTGTATAATCCTTTTTATGCTTCTGGATTAAGTTTCTAGTACTTTGTTGAGGGTGTTTATTTTTACTCATAAGTATTATTGATCTGTAGTTTTCTTAAAATGTTTTTGTCTGGTTTTGGTACCAAGGTCATACTGGTCTCATAGAATAAGTTGGGAAGTGTCCCCTCATCTTCTAATTTTTGGAAGAGTTTGTGAAGAATTGGTATTAATTCTTCTTTAAATGTTCGTTAGAAATCACCAGTACATCCATCTGGGCTTGGGCTTTTCCTTTGTATAATGTTGTTTTTTTAAAAATTACTATCTAACTCTTTACTTATTAAAGATATCTTCACATTATCTATTTCATCTTGAGTAAGTTTTTCTAAATTGTGTGCCTTTAGGAATTTGTCCATTTCATCTAAGTTAATCCTATTCATTGTCATACAGTTGTAAATAGTATTCTCTTAAATCCTTATTATTTCTGGAAGTTTGTTAGTAATATCCTTTTTTTTTTTACTCCTAATTTTAGTAATTTGAGTCTTCTCTCTTTATTTTCATTGTCAATCCAGTTAAAGTTTTGCCAATTTTGTTGATCTTTTAAAACCAATTTTTGGTTTAATTGATTTTTCTCTATTGTTTTTCTGTTCTCTCATTAATTTCCATTGTAATCTATTATTTCCTTCCTTCTTCCAGCTTTAGCTTGCTCTTGCTTGCTCTTCCTTTACTAGTATTGTCACATTTGGGGATCTTGGGTGATCCTAGCTGACCAGCTCCCCCAGATGCAACTGTGCTCCCGGTAGGTCTGATTTACATCGAAGATGAGTCTTAGACACCATCTAATGCTCAAGCAGTTTATTGTGTGAGCACTTTTACAAGATGGAAAGTGGGAGTGAGCCAGTGGCATGGGCCAGGTACAGCCAGGGGGTCAGATGTTCAATTGACCAACAGGGTCTCCATCTGGAGACCTTTCTCAGAGTTTGGGGGTTTCTTACCCCTTTCTTATATTTGTATTTGGTCTGGGTCATTTAGCAGTATTTGTTTCCTAAAGGGAGTTTAAGCTGTTCTTTTTTTTTAAAAGGAATTTATTTTTTAATTGAAACATATTGATTGTCATATTTATGGCATACAGAGGTATATTTCAATACATATATATCACGTGTGAAGGTCAAATCAGGGTAATTAGCATATTTATCATCACAAAAAAAATTATCATTTCTTTGTGATGAGAACATTTGAGCTCCTCTTTTCTAGCCATTTGAGAACATACAATAAATTACTGCTAATTATAGATGCCTAGCACTACTGTACATCACTAGAACTTACTTTTTCTGCCTGGCTGTAATTTTGTGCGCATTAACCAACCTCTCCCTATCCTTCATCCACCCTCCCCTTCCCAGCATCTAGTGACCACAGTACTACTCCTACTTCTAAATTTCAACTTATTTTTTTTAGCTCCCATATATGTGTGAGAACATGTGGTAGTTTTCTTTCTGTGCCTGAATTATTTCACTTAGCATAATGTCTTCCAGGGTCAACCATGTTGCCACAAATGACCAATTTTTATTCTTTTTCTTGGCTGAGTAGCATTCCATTGTGTATATATACATTTTTCTTTCTTTATTCATTTGTTGATTAATGCCTAGATTGATTCTGGCTATTCTAAATAGTGTTACATTAAACAGGGGGGTGCAAATATCTCTGATATGCTAATTTTTTTCCTTTGGATAAATACCCAGCAGTGGGATTGCCGGATCATTTGGTAGTTCTATTTTTAGTTTTTTGAGAAACCTCCATACAATTTTCAAAAATGGCTGTACTGATTTAAAGTCCTACCAACAGTGTATAAGTTCCCTTTCCTCCACATCCTTGCCAGCATTTGTTATTTTTTGACTTTTTGATAATAGCCATTCTAACAGGGGTGAGATGATATCTCAGCATGGTTTTGATTTGCATTTCCCTGATGACCAGTGATGTAGAGCATTTTTTCATATATATGTTGGCAATTTGTATGACTTGTTTTGAGAAATGTCTATTCAGGTAATTTGCCCATTTTTTAATAGGATTATTTGCTTTTTCCTGTAGAGTTGTTTAAGTCTTTTGTCAGATTTTAATCCCTTATCAGATGATTGGTTTACAAACATTTTCTCCCATTCTGCTGGTTACCTCTTCGCTCTATTGACTTTTTCTTTTGATGTGCAGAAGCTTTTTACTTTGATGTAATCCCATTTGTCTATTTTTTACTTTGCTGCCTGTGCTTTAGAACTCTTCTCCATAGAATTTTTGACCAGACCAATGTCTTGGGGTGTTTCCCCTAGGTTTTCTTCTAGTAGTTTTTTAGTTTCTTTAAGGCATTTTGAGTTGAGTTTGGTCTAAGCTGGGAGATAGGGGTCTAGTTTCTTTATTCTGCATATGGATGTTCAGTTTTCCCAGCACCATTTATTGAAGAGGCTGTCCTTTTTCCAATTTATGTTCTTGGTGCCTTTGTGAAAGATCAGTTGTAGATACATGGATTTATTTCTGGGTTTCTATTCTGTTCCATTGGTCCATGTGTCTGTTTTTATACCAGTACCATGCTGTTTTGACTATATAGCTTTGTAGTATCTGTTGAAGACAGGTAATGTGATGCCATTATCTTTGTTATTTTTGCTCAGGAGGATTGCTTTAACTATTTGAAGTCTTCTGTGGTTCCATGCGAATTTTAGGATTGTTCTTTATATTTCAGTGAAGAATGTCATTGGTATTTTAATAGGGCTTGCATTGAATCTGTAGATTACTTTGGGTGGTATGGTCATTTTGACAATATTAATTCTTCTAATCCATGAATATGAAATGTTTCATTTTTTTGTGTTCTCTTTAATTCCTTTCATAAGTGTTTTGTAGTTTGCATTGCAGTATTTTGTAGTTTTCACCTCCTTGGTTAAATTTATTCTTAGTTTTGTTTTTGTTTTTTTTTTTGTTTGTTTGTTTGTTTTTTTTGGTAGCCATTGTAAATAAGCTTGCTCTCTTGATTTCTTTTTCAGCTGGTTTGTTGTTGATGTATAGAAACCCTGCTGTTTTTGTATATTGGTTTTATATCCTACTACAACTTTACTGAATTTGTTTATTAGTTCCAAGAGTGTTTTGGTGGAGTCTTCAGGTTTCTCTATATGTAATATTATGTAGTCTGCAAACAGGGACAATTTGACTTCCTCTTTTCCAATTTGGATGCCCTTTACTTGTTTCTCTTGCCTAGTTGCTCTGGCTAGGGCTTCCAGTACTATGTTGAATAAGAGTGGTAAGAATGGGCATCCTTGTCTTGTTCCTGTTCTTAGAGGAAAAGCTTTCAACTTTTCCCCATTCAGGATGATGTTAGCTGTGGGTTTGTCACAAGTGACCTTTATTGTATTGAAGTATTTTTCTTCTATACCTAATTTGTTGAGAGTTTTTATCATAAAGGGATGTTGAATTTTATCAAATGCTTTTTCTTGTAAGAGTAAGCTTTGTTTTAAGGTTCATGGAAGTTTTGTCTGTGCTGAGATGATCTTGTCTCTATAGCAACCAGGGATTTTAGGTTCTGTTGTCATAAAGACCCAGTAATTCCCAGGCCAGTTTGCATCATACTGCTGAGTGACATATAGTGTAGAACTTGTGAGGTGTTTGAGTAGGCCTTGTATTAATCTTTTACCTGTGATGTATCTCTTACAGTATACTACAGGTGTCTTAAGGTGGAAAGTTAGGTTATTCATTTGGGATCTTTCTTCATTTTTCATGTAGGTGTTTACAGCTGTAAATTTCTCTCTAGGTACTGTTTTAACTGAGTACCATATGCTTTGGTATGTTGTGTCTTCAATTACATTCATCTCAAAGTACTTTTTTTTAATTTCCCTTGTGTTTTTTCCTTGACTCATTGGTTGTTTAGGAGTGTGTTAGTTTCCACAAATTTGTAAATTTCCCAAATTTCTAACTTTCTTCTATCATGTTCGGAGAACATGCTTTGTATGATTTAAATCTATTTAAGTTTATTGAGGCTTGTTTTATAATCTATGTTTTATCTTGGAGAATGTTCTATGTGTACTTGAGAATATATATTCTGTTGTTGGGTAGATCATTCCATTTATATATGTTAGGTTTAGTTGGTTTATAGTATTGTCCAAATCTTCTAGTTTTTTGTTCATTTTATTCCTGATTGTTCCTTCCTTTATTTAATGTGGGATATTCAGGTGTTTACCTGTTCATAGTTGAATTGTCTGTTTCCCTCTTCATTCCTGTCAGATTGTTCTTAGCGTATTGGGGGGATCTGTTGTTACTTGCATATTCATTTATAATTGTTATAATGGATTGACCCTTTAAATATTATAAAATAACCCTCTTTATCTCTAGTTACATTTTATGTTTTAAAATATATTTTGTCTGATATTAGTATAGCCACACTCTTGCTTTCTTATGGTTGCTGTTTGCATGATATCTTTTTCTATCCTTTTACTTTCAACCTGTTTTTATAAGTAAATCTAAAATAGTTTCCTGTAGATAGCATTTAGTTGGATCTTATTCTTATCCAGTGTGACAATCTCTGCCTTTGATTGTATTCACACTTAATGAGACTATTGATATAGATGGATTTACATCTACCATTTTACTTTTTTTCTATGTCTCATTTCTTTTGTGTTCCTCTATTCTTCCTTTACAACTTTGTTTTGTAAGTGAATATTTTCTAGTGTAACATTTTAATTCCAGTAATGACTTTTCACTCAATATTTTTGAGTTATTTTCTTAGTATTTGTTTTAGGGCATATACATCTTAATTTATCAGAATCTACCTATGATTTATACTAACTTAATTCTAGTGAGCTATAGAAATATTACTCCTGTATAGCTGTATTCCCCTTTCCCCCTTTTTGTGCTATTATTGTGATGCATGTTACATCTGTATAGGTTACAAATCCAAAGACATATTGTTATAATTATTTTATATAATTGCATGTCTTCTGAAAAAGCTCAAAGAAGAGCAAGTATATATTTATAGCTTTTGTCACAGTAACCTTTACATTTACCATTTATTTTCATTTTTTTAAATAAGACCTTCCTCAACTACATCCAAACAATGTCAACCACAAAGATGGAGACAAGGCTCTGTGTGTGGTTTTTAGATTGTGCATGGCACACTGCAGTGTATTTGTATGTATATTTTGACAATTTATTGGCAGATGACCAAAAGTGCCTTGTTCTAATAATTTTAGTATGTTATAACAATTTTCTACTAGCTGGAAGTGAAGTATCTAGAAGAGGAACTTTTTTTTTTTTTTTTTTTTTCTTTTTGTCTGTTTTCGTGACCGGCCACGGATTGCAACCCTCAGTGTCGCGCCCGTAACGGACCAGGACCGGCAACGGGATCGCACCTCTTGGTGCTGCGCCCGCACCTCGCTCAGCCAGTGAGCGGCCGGCCCGCATGTGGGATCCTAACCCTCAGCGGGAGCGCCGCCGCGCTCCCAAGCAGCGCACTGTAGCAGTGCGCCACCGGGCTGGCCCGAAGAGGAACTCTTCTAAATCATACCAAAGTGGCATATGATCTCTAGCGGCAGCCCCTTAAAGATCTGGAAATAAGAGGCTGTGTAGTGCTCTGGCCTCAACCCAGTCAAAAGAGAACCAGCAAAAAAAAAAAAAAAAAGAGTACATTTGATTCCGATGCCTCCCCTTAAACAAGCCTCTTTAACATTTAACTCGCCTCAGCCATCCAGTTTTCCCAGACAAATCGCCATATGGGTAAGCCACAGAGGTTAGGAAGTAGAACCTGCCTTGATTTTAGCTCTTCTTCTGTGCCAGAGCATGGATCTAAAAAGTGGTAAACGGGGCAAGAGGTCCTACCACACTTGGGCACTGACCATGACATGGTGATCTCACACATGGGTAAAGCCCAGTGGGTCCCAGGCTCTGAGCAACCAGGCGAGCCATCCTTTCTCTTCCCACACTCACCAGCTTATTTTTCTTAGCCCATTATTCAACCACGGGTGTGATTGTTCTTCTCAGACAGGAGGCCAGAGCAGCGTATCAAAAGGATTCTGCTCCCACTGAGGAGAGACTTCTTTCTCAGCACTTTCCATAGCTCTTTGTGTATCTTCCCAAGGATGGTGAGGTGGAGAAGTGCAGCTTTTGTAATCTAAAACATCAGAAATAGGGCCTAATGCGGCAGGATATTAAATTACTAAAAGGCATTCTATGGCATCAAAAGCATCCAGAAAGGTTTATAACAGATGAGCTATAAATGTTATTTCTTTATCTTTTCATTTTGCTGGGAGCATGACACCTTGCAAGTTGTAGGCTGTTCATTATTTATCAAATTAGATTATTTTGTATCCCTATTCTTTCATTACTATTTTATTTTTGTGCTCTCCTGAAGGTCAGTAATTTACAGTTCTGTCCAATGGAACTTCTTATCTCCACTGTCCAACATGAGAGCCAATAGTCACATGGACCTATTGAGTATTTGAGGAACTGAATTTTTAAATTTTTGTTCATTTATATTTAATTTTAAATAGCCTCAGCTAGAGGCGCTCAGATTGGATAGTGATGTTATCATGTCAGACATCCCCTTTCTTAATACTGTGTGATTAAAAATTGTAAGGTAGATTAAAGGCAAGAGCCCCAAAATCAATGCTGATATTTTCATGTATGATAAAACTCATGGGACAGGCCGCAGGAATATTTTTTGAAGAAGTCGACATATATCTTCCATCAGCCTTCTGAAAACTCAAATACAGATAGACAAAGATCTGGTACAAACACACCTGTGTTGGGGGCCACAGCCAAGAAGCAGGAAGGGCACAGAGTCCCTGGAATCTGCTTAGTCCACAAAGGAGGCCCCGGACCCTGCACTTTCACTTCACTGAACTCCCTGCGAACAGTAAGCAGGAAGGGGAAAGGTTTGTGTTTCTGCTTGTGGAAAACAAGGAAAGGAAAAGAAGAAATCTTCAAAGCAACCATTGGAAGCATTTACTTTATGCAGATAGTTGAGTAAAGGAAGTGAAACCCATGCTGCTCTCTATAACACTTTTCAAAGAGTGTACTTGTAAAAGTTTTACAGACTCACACAGTCTTCCCTAGTAGTCTTTGAAGTGGGGAGACGGAGAATCCTATTATCCTAACTTCTCAGTAAAGCATACCTTTCATTGTTTCCCAGTACAGCTTCTTCAGATATATATGGATGAAAGCCAAACAGCTTACAGATAAAACCGACAAAAACAAAATATCTGTTCCCATGGGATAAAGTATGATAATAACAGGTTTTTTGTTTTTTTAAAAAAAAAGAAAAGAAATATAGATGTTTAACTTCAGATCAGTATATGCTAATACCCATTATGGTTTTCCCTTCCCATATTACAACATGCAGTAACATTATACATTGCGATGTAATTATCTCAAATAATGTGGTACCCTTACCCCAACTGCTTTCAAACTTTTTTTTTAATCCTATTACCATTTCAGTATAATGAAAGCCTGCGCTCCAAAGTCTCTGATATTAAATATTTCATTTTTTCTGGTAATAGGGCCATGTCAAGAGTATAATCAGAAACAAAATAAGAATTTATAATGTTCATTCCCAACCCATCATGGAATAAAAAATATCTCTTTAATGGATCGTAAACATCATTTTCCCTCTCTAAGGGAAAACATGCTGCAAAGAGAAAAGTTAAAAATCACATTAGCTATGTGCTCGCTTTGGCAGCACATATACTAAGTCACAATAGCTAGACATTGTAAATTAAGAACAAAGCCCACAGGTAAATTTAGTTTTCCCACAGGTACATTAACGCTGCCTTGTGTATTTGTTCCCAGGTCATAGACCTGTACTGGGGCATTGATGAAGATGAATGGGACAACCCAGAGCTCCAGAAAACCCGGATGAAGCTGCTGGAGGATTGCTTGAAAACTTCTGCAGGTCCATGTTTTGTTGTGGGTATAAAAAAACTAATGCTTTATATTAAATTGTAGATGAATGTGAGAAATCTTGTTGATTTGTGATTCTTTAAGGGGATTTTAAAGTTGAGGGGGAAAATTTCTTTTTATATGTATTTATAATTTTTAAACTATCTCTTTGCCCTCAACGTGCAAGAAAAAAAACTTCTCCAGCTTTTCATAAGAAGTGCTGCAAAATAATGGTGGATAATTTGAAATAGTAATCAAAGGGATGACTTGGGTTTGACAACAATTTCTACAACACCTTGTGATCAGCAGTAAGGATTACTGTTTCGGTCCTACAGTTAATTAGCCTAGTTTTTCTTGTCCTAATGTATAATGTATTCTATCACAGTGTTTTTATTTCTTAACTTTAGAATTTCTGGCATTTTTTTTAATACAGTGAATGAAACACTGTTAAAGTAGACCCAATATACTATGTCAAATCTGCCAACAGGAAATGGTACCTTGTGAAAAAGTTTGTCTATACAATGATTTTCAGCTAGATGCTCATTATAAACTATAAATCAAAAGAGATTTTTCAAGTGGAACATTATTATTCATCATTTTTTCTTGTTTAAAATTTTATTTTATTTTTAATTGACACATAATAATTGTACATATTTATGGGGTATAGTGGGATATTTTGCTGTGCTGCTCCCTGCCCCCCAGTGCCCAGGTGACAGCTGCATTCTGCCATTCTAGCGTTCTTGCTGCCATTGTACCTGGCTTCACAGAGTCTGGGATACCACTGAGTCTCAGCACCCCAGTGTCTAGAGTCATCTATTTTGCTGTGCTGCTCCCTGCCCCCCAGTGCCCAGGTGACAGCTGCATTCTGCCATTCTAACGTTCTTGCTGCCATTGTACCTGGCTTCACAGAGTCTGGGATACCACTGAGTCTCAGCACCCCAGTGTCTAGAGTCATCGCTATGCAGTGCCACATCCCAGGGGACCTGAGAGATCATCATTATTTTGTAAAGAATACCCACTCCTCTGTGTAAGCAAAGTGGTAGTAAGATAAGAAGGTCATTCTATGGGAGGTTATTGTGCAAAATCACTGCCTTAATTTAGTGTAAGAAAGAGCCTCAAAAATTCAGGAATGAGAGAAACATTCTCCTCCTTTTATAATGCTTAGATTGTCACACCTAAACTAACTAAAATTAGTCATGGCGTTAATTCCAATAATTTGCTGGTAAGAGAAGGAGTAATTTAAAGACTTTACAAGCTTGTGCACATTCTGACAGTAAAGGTTAACTGATAGAAAATCAGTAACAACTTCATTGAACGTAAACAAATCATTTAGCCCTCCTTCTGCTTCCCTGTTAGATGTTTAAACTCAGGGCAACCAGGATGAAGTCCTGCAGATAGAGCTAGGATTATTCACCCCAGTGATTGTAAATCACACAAGGCTCATCTTACTGCTTACAGGAAAAAGTGTGTCTCTACAGCCTTTCGTGTTGTAACTATGGTAACGACAGGCATGCATGTGTCAGTTTTGCGCTCCAATTTCCTTGCCCAGTGCTCCCTTGTGATATTTCTAGAAGTCGTGATGACCCCTGTGGGATGCAAATCTTGGCATATTACTTCCCCTAATGTTAGAGTCTTTGGCAAGAAAATTCACCATTGCTGAATGAAAAACTGCTTTTATATCTTCAAAGTTTCACAGATATTAACCTTTATGTTAGACGCAAATAAATTTAAGACCAGAGGAAGCTTTCATTTTAAGTACCCAGGGAATTGAGGCCCAAAGGGAACATGGACTTAAATATTGTGTATTTGCTTGGCTCTTTTTAACTTCATTTCCCAAAAGTTGATATCTTGGATATGGCCTGAAGTCCTTCTTACATGCAGGCTGTGCTGCTAATCCTGGACACATGTTTGTATACATGTTTTTGGTCACAAAGAGGACAGGTTACTAGAGTAAGGGTACCTGGACACATGTCTGTTCCTGCTCTCAGAAGATTAACTTCTTCTGACACATATTGTAAAGAATACGTCATCTCTGCCGAGGAAGAGGGCATTTGTATACACGTGTAGAAGGAGGCAAGTACAGTGGGAAGAGCCCATCATTTTCATTTTAAAACCTGAGTGTGAGCCCTGGTTCTCACAGGTCAAGTCAGTGCTTTATCACATCCATAAAGATGGGGAAATAGTCAGAGTGAACTAAAAGTAAATTTTCAGTCACTGCAAACTTTTGTTGTGGGGACCAAATGTGATAGTGTCTGTATGAGTTTTCCCCAAAGGGAACATGGACTTAAATATTGTGTATTTGCTTGGCTCTTTTTAACTTCATTTCCCGAAAGTTGATATCTTGGATATGGCCTGAAGTCCTTCTGACATGCAGGCTGTGCTGCTAATCCTGGACACATGTTTGTATACATGTTTTTGGTCACAAAGAGGACAGGTTACTAGAGTGAGGGTACCTGGACACATGTCTGTTCCTGCTCTCAGAAGATTAACTTCTTCTGAGACATATTGTAAAGAATATGTCATCTCTGCCGAGGAAGACGGCATTTGTATACACGTGTAGAAGGAGGCAAGTACAGTGGGAAGAGCCCAACATTTTCATTTTAAAACCTGAGTGTGAGCCCTGGTTCTCACAGGTCAAGTCAGTGCTTTATCACATCCATAAAGATGGGGAAATAGTAAGAGTGAACTAAAAGTAAATTTTCAGTCACTGCAAACTTTTGTTGTGGGGACCAAATGTGATAGTGTCTGTATGAGTTTTTTGTGAACTGTGAAAGACTACAAAACCATTCGTTCTTAAACTGTGATTGAAGTTATCTTCCAATGAGAATAAAAAGTTCTATTCAGTCTGGACATTTATGCGATATTGGAAATTTTCCCCTTTAAAAATGTTGATGATAGTCTAAATGTAAAAAGTATTAAGATTTGATTCAGTCAAAAATTAAAGGGTTTTAATTCATTCTTAGCTCTACATTAATAAATTTTGTAAAATGTATACAGAATATATTACTTTGCTAGATATGAATTTACTGGAATTCACTGAATAAAGCCTTTACCTGTTCCCAAGGAGGGATTTTGACCACAGCTGCAGTTAACAGGAAGACAGCTCACAGTTGAGACCAAATTCACCGTCTGCCTCACTTTTTTTTTCTTACCTAAGAATATATTAATTAAATTAATCATTTACTTAAAGGTAGAAAATAGATTATATAAAATAATAAATGTAACGCATTTATAATAAAAAATGCATATTAACTAAATTGATTTTTTCAGGAAGAGAGCTGAGAATAATAGATGAAATGCCTTGATGGGAAGAAGTTCTAAAATAAAAACCTATATTGTAGAATATAAATATTTAAGCACCATTCTCTCTTTCTGTACTTTTGGGTTTTTTGTTTTTGTTTTTTTTCATTTCTTAGTTTAACTTATCAGTATACAATGTAGTTGATTTTCATGTCCCTTTATCCATTCCTCCTTTTCCTCCCTCACCTTTGCAAGGTTTGGAAAGTTCATCAAAATCTTCTCCACCCACCGGTCCCATCCCCTAGTCCATAAACATCCCTTTTGGAGAAAGCAGAGTCCATGTAACGCTAACTATCTGTGTTATCCTTATCCTTCTTCATAGTGAGAACTTATGGGAAGTGAGGTTTCTCTTCTTGTCCTACCCCCACGTTTGGAGTACCACAAAAGAATTTCTTGTGGAGTTGGAGCATTGACCCTGGACCCTGAGTGAAGGCCTGCCTCTTGGCAGAAGTTGAAAGAAGCGGGTGACCCATGCTCTGCTTTCTCGAAGAACTGGAGTTTGAAAAGCTTCCTTACAGCACTGGGGGATCTGCCCCCAAGTGTGTGGCAGTCCTGGAGGATGCAGACAGCATCTCACTGTAGTCCCCCATTGCTTAGTGTGGATGGTGTGCAAATGTACTGAGGGAGAAGCACTGGCAGGCCAGCCTAGGAGAGCCACACCAGGCACCAGGCATTAATAAGGGAAGCATCAGTTACCACTGATGGACACAGATGAGAAGAGATCCCCCCGTGACTTTGCATTTAGAGGCGCATTCCCATGTGTTAGAGTCGGGACAAAGGGAATGCTGCCTGAAATATGCTTTGTCAATACCCTGAACTCTCAGAGAGCCAAAGCCCATATAGCCTCCTCATTGGGGCTACCAGATCACATGCATAGAAACAGACATAATTTGTCCACGTTGGATAAACACGTAGCAGAGACCTAACAAATGGGACTCCTGCCATTGTTCTTATCTGAGTGTAAGCAGACTTCAAAGCAGACTTCCACCTCCCCCTTCCCCCAGCACACTCGCTGTCATCAGTGGCACAGATGGCAGGGACAGAGAGCAGACCATGCTCTTGACAGCCACAGGCAGCTCCTGGCAGCTGCCCTAAGACCAACATGCACAACGTGGCAAGAAAGAAGCGTAGAGATCTATTTTGAACTGGGCTTTATCTTAAACCAGAAATATGTGTATGACAACTTCAGGGACTGGGCTGTGAAATCTATTGTTATTCAGGAAGTTTAAGTTTTTCCACTAGGCAGAAGAGTCAAGACAAGACAAGCAAAGTCAGGAGCTGTTACTGGTAAAAACTAAACCATTCCGTATCTGTAAATCACTTGAGTGACACTACTCACATTTATAGCATGTAGATCAGTTCTTTATCACCCATCTCCCTACTCTTCTTGAGAGTCGAATTATTTCTCCTTGACAGTTTAGTTTCTTACTTTAAATAATTTTCAGTGAAAACCATACAGTGAGAGTTCTTAAATTAGTGGAAAGAAAGAAGTACAGTGTTTTTTAAACAGTTTAGCTTTTGGAAATATTTTATACACATTACAATATGATTAATTTATCATTTTAGGTATGCTGAACAAAATACACACACGAAAAATTTTAGAAAGTTCTTAATGTTAGTTTGCTCTTTAACTAAAAGTATATAATTTTTTGTATGATTTAGTTCTCACTTTTATAATTACAGTTTTACTAACTAAAATTTATTTTAAAATGAGAAAATAGTCATTGATTTGAACTGAAAAGTCATCTAAATTGAACAATCTAGTTTTTCAAACATTCTTTCTTATAAAATTAAAATTAATCTAAAATCTCAGATTTTCCAGGTATGTTTTCCTTATATAATCAACAAGGACTTTTTACTTACAAAATTATGCTTGTTCAGTTGAAATCAACAACTTAATCATAGTTCTGAAATAAGTTCCAGTTAGGTTCAAATAATGAGTTACTTGACTACCACCACAGAAATTTTAGAGTGGGCAAAAATCAAAAACTAGCTTTCTTAATAATGTTTAACTCTTTTTCTGGTAGAAGCCAAGAGAAAGCCACTTAATTAGCTATTGCTAATATATAAGTATTCCATAGTAAACTTTTACTAATATATAAGCTATTTAGAGTTTAAGCGACTGTTTCACAGTTGATGTAAAACAGCATATTTTTGTGTGGAAAGAATTATGGAGGAAAGTAAGTAAACAAGAGAGCACTCAATGTCTTTATAGTTTAATTGGTAAGAAAAATGTTTACTTAAAGCTATAGTCCCAAGGATTTCTTGTGAGTAGAACAGCAACAAATTTTTTTAAAAAAATGTAAAATATAAACATCCTATTTTTAAAATTTTAAAAGAGATAGAAGAGCTGTGGAGACAAAGATTATTAGAGACACTTGATTACCAGAGAGGAGAGTCCTTTCTTGGTGAGCTGGCATTACAGAGAAAGGCACCCTAAAAGCACTGAGAATTTTCCCCATGAGATATTTACTAAACATTGGGCAACGTGGGAGAATAGTAAGCTAGGATGGAAAGGCAGAATAAAGTTAAATTATCTCCCATAATATCTTGGTGTTGAAGAGACAAAGTCCACTAGAAATTAATAAAAACATTCAACAGGTATTGGCCTTGAGACATTTTAATTCAAAGTAAACTGAATTCCTGCCAGCCAGCCACAAAAAAAAAAATGTAAACTCAGTCCAACTAAAACTACAACCTATCTCCAGCCCAGTTCAATTATTGATGGGAATGTGATGATGAGCCTCTCACCCTGTTGGTCTAACATAGGAAAGAAACCCCTAAATAACAATTCATTTCAACACAAAGCTTAAAATACAATGAAAATTAAAAGACATGCGAAGACTCAAGAAAATATAACTCATAAAGAGAAAAAGTTGACAGTAGAAGACAACCCCCCAGATGGTCCAGATGATGGAATTGGCAGTCAAAAACTATTAAGTAACGATTATAAATATGTTAATGAGAGAAAGAAAAAGATAATTTAAATGGATGAGAAGATGAGTAATTTCAATAGAGATGCTGCACCCCACAAATTTGTATAGTCAATTATATTTCAATAAAAAAACAAAGATATGGAATCAATAAAAAAGAATCAAATGAATTTTTTTTTTTTTTTAAAGATGACCGGTAAGGGGATCTCAACCCTTGGCTTGGTATCGTCAGCACCACGCTCAGCCAGTGAGCCAACCGGCCATCCCTATATGGGATCCAAACCTGTGGCCTTAGTGTTATCAGCACCGCACTCTCCCAAGTGAGCCACAGGCCAGCCTGCAGATGAATATTTTAGAATTAAAAGATAAAATATCTAAAACTTAAAAACTCATTTGATGGGCTTAATAGCAGATTGAACACAGAATAAGCCTGGAATAGTTAACTAAAAGAAAATTCATTAGGGAATACTCAAATTGAAGCACGTATTTTTGAAAAGAATAGGAAAAACAGAAAAAAAAGCAGAAGAGACATGTGAGACATAGTCAAACAGTATCACATGTATGTAATTGGAGTCCAAGAAAGAGAGAGAGGGAGAGAAGTAACAAGTAAGAATTTTCCTAATTATTGAAATACATCAACCCACAGACCCAAGAAACTCAGTAACTCCAAGAGAGAAGGTTGCACCTGAACATATTACAGTAAAACACTGAAAAATAAAATTAAAAAGGAAGAAAAAACCTTAAAATAGAGCAGGAAAAAAAAAAAAAAAAAAAAAAAAATACCTTTGAAACAACAAAAAGTCTGTCAGCCTAATTTTTAATAGAGAAAACATGGAAGTTAAAAGACAGTGGAATAACACCTTTAAAGAGCTAAAGGGCAAAAAAAATGGCCAAGATAGAACGCTACACTTAGTGAAAGTTTCCTGCAAAAGTAAAAGTGAAATCAAGATGTTTGTAGACAAAAACAGACTATTTCATCAGCCAACCCACATTTAAAGAAAAACTAAAAAAATACTTTTCTGCCTTAGAGAAAATGATCATAAATAGAATTTCAAAAATGTAAGAAAGACTTAAGAGCCTTGGAAAGGGTGAAAGAATATTGATTATGTTAAGCAACAATAATAATGTTTTGTGGGGTTTATAACATAGAAGTAAGAGAGCATGAGAGACTAAAGGAATAAACGTAGTTAACCTCTTTTAAAGGGAGTCTTGCATTATTTGTGAAGTGGTGAATCAAGGGAGAAAATTGTAATATCTTCATATATAAAAAAATCACTAAAGTGGAATTAAAAAATGTATACATAAAAATCTCATGAAAGACATAAAATAGAATAATAGAAATAATCTAAAAGAAGGCTGGAAAGGAGAAATAAAGAATGGATGAGACAAATAGAAAGATGATAGCCTAAGCCCAACTATTTTATTCAATGTAAATAGACTAAACACTTCAGTTAAAATACAGATTCAACTACATGCTGTTTACAAGAGTTTTTTCTTAGGGAAAAGGCACAGATAAGTTGAGAGTAAAATGATGGAAATATGTATGCTATGGAAAGACTAACCAAAAGAAAGTTACATCGATATTATACAACAGGTTTTAGGTTAAGACAAAGTGGAACATTTTATATTGATAAAAGGTTGAATTCAACAGGAAGATGTAATACTCCAATATTTGTATGCATCTAATAACATGGCTTCAAAATGCATAAAGCAAAACTTGACAGACTAATAGAAATAGACGAATCCACAATCACAGTTGAAGATTTTTACAAACTTCTTTCAGTATGTGAGAAAATAGAAAACAAAAATCAGTAAGAATGTAAAAGATTCAAATAACATGATTTATTGGCATGATTAATTAGTGACCTAATTAACACTTATAGAATGCTACATCCAATAATTGCAGAATATACCTTTTTTTTATTACACAGAATATTTGCTAAAGTGTAAAGTATGATCCATCCAGTAATAACACAAATCTCAACAAATTTCAAAGGGTTGAAATCATACTAAATTTGTGTTCTGACCTCAGTGGCATTAAAAACTATAAAACAACTGAAAGATAACTACAAAATCCCCAAATATGTGAAAATTAAGCAATACACTTCTAAACAAACTATGGGCCAAAGAAGAAAAATCACAAGGGAAATTAAAAAGTATTTTGAACTGAACTAAAATGAAAACGAAACATATTAAAACTTGTGGGATTCAGCTTACAGCAGTGCTTAGAGAAGAATAGAAGGAAATGAATAGTTTTAAATGCTTATATTAGAAAAATAAATTTGGAAATTAATGATTTAAATGTCTGTCTCAAGGGGCTAGAAGAAGAGAAAATTAAACCTAAAGAGATTAGATGTAGGCATATTTATCAGAATGCAACAGCTTTTAAAACACTTCCAAAAATTCTCAGTACTATTTGTGCCTCTAAGAATAAAACAGTGATAGGATTTTAGAGCTGTAAAGAGCCTAAAGATCATCTAGTCACTAAATAGTTAAAAATCCTGATTTTTATAAAGGTAAAAATTGAGACCCAAAGAAGTAAAATAAATCAATATTTCCTGAGTTCCTCAAATATGCTCGTCATTTTTCACATATTATTTATCATACTAACCCATTGAGGCAGTTATTTTTCCATTTCTCTCAATGAGGATATTGAGATTTAAATAATTTCTGTAATTTCTCAGAAGTCTAACTAGTACGGGATAGAGCTAGGATTCCAACACAGGTCTCCTTAAATTCAAAGCCCACATCCTTCCTGCTATAAGATACGAAATGGTTTAACTAGACTCTATAATGAAGTCTAGGACTGAAGTCCCTTTCTCCCAGTCTGTTTTTCCTCTACAAAAGTGCAAGAATTGTACCATAATGTCCTGTTGCAGTTTTCTTTGTGGCATTCTCTCACATACAGTTGAGTGAGTCAGATAAAACTATCATTGATCGAGTGTGCAATATTTTTTTCTCTGATAGAGTATAAAGCTGTGTTGCCCAAGGCTTTAATTAAGATTGTTTAAGCTAACTATTAAATTCTATAATAAACTTTGGCATTTTCATCTAATTTCTGTGGGCAGATAAATTTGAAGCTGCCAAAACCTGTTCTTGAAAATGCAAATTGTTAAAACAACATAAAGATTTCTTAATTTTTCCCCTTGCAATTCCCTGATATCTGCTCACAATACAAGGTCCAGGTCTGCTATACCCAATCAACCTAAATTCTCAGTATGTTTCTAGAAATGCTTATTTCACATTGTTGTTTGATAAAACACAACCAACAAATCTGTGTAATGCCTGTCATATATAAGACTGCTAAACTCTCTGAGCTAAAGGTAAGTAGCATACCACCTCTGTCCTCTTAAGCACCCATCTAAACAGAGAAAGATGTGTCTGCAGTTAAATATGACACAGTTGGATAAGTAGGATAATGTAGTGTTAGGCAAGTACTATGTCAGCCAAAGGGAGAAAGTGATTTGTTGTGATTCTGTGAGTCAGAAAAGAACTCCAGAGGAAGCGATGTTTGTACTGAGGCTAGAAGGACTAGGAGCTCTCCATCTCTAGATCTGGGAAAGGGGAGGTGGGGGTACTTGGATTATCCAGAGACCAGCAGTTCCTGAATGTAGGTAGACTATAGTTTAGTGACAGGGCATTGTGGAACATGAGGCAAGAAATGTACTTTGAAGCCAGACCTTAGAAATAAGTTTTAGCTTAAACTTGTCATCAGTGAGGAGGATGATCTGTTCAGATTTGATACTCTGAAGACCGTAGGGTGAATAGGTTGGAAGTGAGAGACCTAACTAGGAAACCAGCTAATGTCATGATCCAGGTAAAGATAATCTGGTGTGGTAAGAGGTGAAACAGAGAGGTGGGCATAAATTAAGACATTTCAGAGGAAAAATAGAAGAGAAGTTGTTGACTATTTAAATGTGCTGGTTGAGAAGGAAGAATGAGTCAAAGGTGATTCCAGCTAATGTCATGATCCAGGTAAAGATAATCTGGTGTGGTAAGAGGTGAAACAGAGAGGTTGGCATAAATTAAGACATTTCAGAGGAAAAATAGAAGAGAAGTTGTTGACTATTTAAATGTGCTGGTTGAGAAGGAAGAATGAGTCAAAGGTGATCGTGCAAATACCCAGGGTACTAGCCCTTCCTTCTGTTCCACCATCACAGATGCTTAAATACACACGCCGAAACACATGGTTTAGAGTAACCTGTAATCCAAAATTTACAAAGGTAATTATTTGCTGAAAATAAAATCTATATTAACCAGCGAGATTACATAATATTCCTCATTACCCTCCATCTCTGTATTTTCTTCATAATTCTTTTGTGTTTTGGGCAGCAGCATGGTAAGAGAGTAAAATCAGTAACGAAGAGTGAATAAGGAGCAAGTTAAATCACAAAATCAGTGTGGACCATTAAAATTCTATGGGCACTTCGTGTATTGGTTTTTGCTTTCCTTCTTTAAAGCATCAGGGAAGGAGTAATTTTCTAAATGAATACCATGGGTCAAATGTGAAGAAAGTGCTGAAGGTGAAAGTCAAAGCAGGTATTCTCGTCCCAGCTTGGAAATATGCACCGATGTGGGAAGGCCCTGTGGGACTTCTCCACTTAATGGCCCTTTCTGTATTGTCAGCTGCCCGTGGCAGCCCCCGAAGTACCAGGAGGTCCCTCTCTTCTTCCTGTTCCTCCTCTTCCCTCCTTCGCTTCTGCACTGGATGTCCAGATCTAATTATAGGATTATCATTGCTCCTCACCCCTTTCCAGCTTTGCTATGACAAGTTGTGAAACCTGCACAGCCATTCTGCAGATCCGAAGTGAATGGTTTGGGGAAACTTAAGTAGTTTAGTACTTCATTTATTTATTAACACATGATATCTCTGATTATGGAAGAGGTAATAGTTTTAACTGTTTGATTTTTGACTTGGGGAGAGGAAATCTCTGCTTATTTCTACTTAGTTCAGCATTTACACATTGTTTAACAGTACACATTTTTGTACAACAATGAGTGCTCCAAGTTTTCCAGACCTGTGCTTAAGATTAGTGTTTCTGGACTACAATCAAATGCTCGTGTACCACCAGCATTATGATACATAAGTTAAAGTGTATGCCTTCATACAAATGGATTGATCGTGGTGCTTTCTCTTAAACTATAAAATTATTTTTTTTGTCTGCAGATAGGAGCAGGCTTGTTGATTTTTACCCAGCCTTAGAAGAGGCAGCTGAATAAGCATTTGAAAGAGGCCTTGAATTGTGTCCCTGTGAAAATGAATATTAATTGGTCTGCAACCTGAATCAGTTGTAAATACAGAGGTGACCCTAATTAACCAACAGCAGGGAAGAAATTGTATCTTAGTTGCCTACAGTAGTCTCAGTGAAGTAATGGACCCAACTTTTTCCAAAACGTAGCAGATAAGATATGCTTAAAAAGAGTCTAAATTAGTCATTATACTCCTCTCTATACTTCATTTATTCAAGATAGGAAGAATAATGAGGCTGTGGCTGGTTTATAAAATGTTCAAGCTAGCCTTACTTTCATGACTGTTATCTGGAATGAACAAACCTACAGATGAAGTTTAGGTAGTGTTTGCTTTTTAGTCTACCTGCCTTTAATGTGAGACCCTGTACAGTGGAAGCCACACCTAGGGTACTTGGTACCTGGACCACAACAATTTGCCTGTGCACACCCACATCTAAAACCACTCTGGAATAAGCCAGAAGCTTAAATTTACAGAATTCAAATTATTTGCCCCCCAGAAAGTTTTATATTTTAATCAATAAGTATATCTTATTAATCATAATCACCATTTTCTTTTCTGATTTTCTCTTAATAGGTACCTAAAGTAGACTTTTTTATTGTCACATTTTTTTTAAAATTTTTACTTATTTTATTTTACTTTTTGCTAAAGGGAAATTTATTTGATGTAAATGCATACATTAATATAAAAAAATCTAAATCAATAATCACCTTTGCACCTTAAGAAACTAGAAAATGAAGAGCAAACTAAGCCCAGACCTAGCAAAGGAAGTAAATAATAAAAATTAGAGCACAGATAAAAGAAATAGAAAATAGAAAAAAATAGGGAAAATCTATAAAACCAAAAGTTAGTACTTTGATGAGACCCACAAAATTGACAAACCTTTACCGAGCGACTAAGAAAAAAGACTCAATAACTAAAATCAGAAATGAAAGAGGGGTTATTACAACCAAATTTACAGAAATCAAAGGGTTATAAGAGAATACTATGAATAATTTTTGGTCAACAAGTTAGGTCATCTAGATAAAGTGAATGAATTCCTAGAAACATGGCACCTACCAAGACTGAACTATGAAAAAACAGAGAGTTCGAACAGAACAATAGCTAGTAAGATGAGTGATTATTGTTTTTCAGATCCTGATGCAGTATTCCCTTGAGGGTGTGGTGGTGAACTCCTGAAGTTTTTGTTTGTCTGGAAAATATATTTCTCCCTCATTTCTGAAGGATAACCTTTCTGAGTATAGTATTCCTGGCTGGCGTTTTTTTCTTTTAGTATTTTGAATATATCATCCAATTTTCTTCTGGCCTGTAGAGTTTCTGTTGAGAAGTCTGCTGTTAGTCTGATAAGGGCTCCCTTATAGGTGACTTGAAACTTTTCTCTTGCTTCTTTCAAGATCCTCCCTTTGTCTTTGAGCTTTGCCAGTTGAACTATAATGTGTCTTGGAGAGGATCTTCTTGAGTTGAACCTATTTGGGGATCTTTGAGCCTCTTGGATCTGAATGTCTGTGTCTCTCCCTATACCTGGGAAGTTTTCCATTATTTCATTGAATGGGTTTTCCATGCCTTTCTCTTTCTCCTCCCCTTCTGGAACACCCATGATTTGAATGTTTGTGTCCTTAAGGTTGTCTGCTAGCTCTCTTAGGTTTTCTTCATTTTTTAAAGTTCTTTTTGTGTCAGTGCAGTCCACTGTCTAGTGTGCCACCTGCACAGTGGATGTGTCTACTGCTGTGGCATCAAGTTGCTTTTGCAGCAGCTGTGGCTGCAGCATTGGCTGTGGTGGGCCACCCATGGAGAAGTGGTATTTTCAGCATGCTCCTTGCCTGTTTCTGAGCAGAGGATGTTGCCCTTGGCTCCTGCTTAGGACCCCAGGTGTACACTGCTTCTTGCCTGTTTCTGGGTGGAGGGGGCTGCCCTTGGCTCCTGCTCACAAAGTAGACTATTAAACCCTTTCTTTAATAAAGTTCAGAAAATAGAAAGCTGTGTCTGTTCATTTTTATCAGTGATATGGTAATGACTTCCACTGTTATTCTAATTAAATCTGTTGTGGCTTCTCAGGAAATTAAGGAGGCAAGAGGCTTCTCATTTCCCACTTTATCAAGTATGATCAAAAATTATGATTGACACAAACTAGCTCATGTTTACTTGAGGGCACCAAGTGTCTCACCCAATTCTCTTTTTTTTTTTTCCTTTTTTGTGACCAGTAAGGGGATCGTAACCCTTGGCTTGGTGTCGCCCACACCGCGCTCAACCAGTGAGCGCACCAGCCATTCCTATATAGGATCCAAACCTGTGGCCTCAGTGCTGCTGCGCCCCCAGTGCTGCACTCTTCCAAGTGAGCCATGGGGTCGGCCCCCAATTCTCTTCTTTGACATCACAAACCAATTGACTGAATTTTATGTCTTCTACTTTTTTTTTATTCCTCTGGAGATAATGTTAAAAATATGTATTCAGATTCTAATTTTACCTTGCAGTACAGAATAATTTTTCCTTAAATTTTTTTTAGTGCAAAGAAATGAATTCTTACAATTGTAAACTTTTTGTTTTAATTCGTGTCCGGCAATGGATTGCAACCCTCGGTGTTGCGGCCACACCTCGCTCAGCCAGTGAGTGGGAACCGGTCTGTATGTGGGATCCGAACCCTCGGCGGGAGTGCCGCCGTGCTCCCAAGTGGTGCACTGTAGCAGTGCGCCACCGGGCCGGCACATGACTCTTATTCTTTATTAAAACAAGAATGTCTAGCTTCTTATATTTGGAGATTTAAGGATATATAGAAACATATAAAACATTAGTGCAGCACTTAGTCTGTTTTCTGAATACTTTATGTGGATTAATTCATTTATTCTTCCCAATAATTTGTGAGGAAGTTGTGATTGTTATAACCATTATACTGGTGAGGTAGCTTAGGAAAAAAGAAGATACTTGACTCTTTCCAGGACACACAATTAGTAAGGAAGGATGCAAGACAGGAACGCAAGACATGAATGGTCTGGTGCTAGGGTTTATGTATTAACCTCTCTGTTATGTTGTTTCTCAATTTGTCTTCATTCAGCTTTTGTTTTTTCTGAATTAGGATGTGTTCATTTCATCCTACAGAGTTCCCTTAATCAGTGGATCTCAAATCCCTTTAGAGCGCAGGAATCTACTAGTCACTCACCTTTTTAGTATGTTTTCATCTTGTATGTATCAAGATCAAAGATCAAAGGATAGCATTCCTGACTTCCACCCTTCCCCCAGATCTAATCCATGTCTTTTATTCTTTTCCTTTGATTTCCAAATCTAATACTGTCTACCTTAAGGCACACCCATGTGCCAGTGTGCTGTGCAGCACAGAAAGCTCTGTTCATCAAAGAAAGATGATTCGCTCATCTTCCTTTGTCTCCCACAGAAGCCATCATCCCTCTAATCCTTGGGGAGAATGTGAATTAAATAATACAGATTTATATTGTAAAAGCTCTCTAACTGTCCTATTCACTGTAGCCTCTCCAAGCTTCACAGTGAACTATGAAGATACAAGGCAAAGAAAATTTACAGTGCTAAAACCAACACTAAAGCAAGGAGCAAGTTCAAGTAGGTATAAGACGTGTCGGATTAAATTAGGATTCACAAACTGTAGACAACAAATAATGATATCAGCAGACATTTACTTGGCATTATGTATGTGCCAGGCACGGCTCTGCACCTTACGTACAGTAATTTGTGTAACCTCCCCACAGTACCAGTGAGGTAGTACTATTATTATCCCCATTTTACAGATAAGGAAAAAGGCACACAGGTGGGATGTGAAGCCAGAGACTGACATTGAGGTTCATGGTCTTAACCACTCTCTCTAAACATTTCCCCTGCCACTTGGTATGAGATGCTCCATTCCGACCTTACTACCTACCCTTTGCCTGAACACCTGGGTCGGTATCAGGAAGTGCACTGAACAGCCGTCCATTGCTGTGCATACACAGCTTTTCAAAAGGATTGTCAAAGCTCAGTCCAGTACAAATTCAGGGGCTACAAATCACCATAAACAAGGAACATAATAGAGGTTTGGTAGCTTATTGTAATTTGTCTTGGATATTCCTAATAGACTAGTTGCTGGTTATGACCACCTTAATAGCACTGCCTTCTGAGAATTTTTTATATTCATATGCCCCATCACTAAAACATTCGGAGAATTGGCAACAGTCGTGGATAAAAGATCCAACTAACTCTATTAAATATCTAGTAGACACTAGTTTCTGAGTGAGGAGAAAAGACATCAATCTGTCCTCTAGCAACAGAGGGAGAAGAGCTGACTAACACCTAAATGGACAGAGATCAGAACAAAAGAGCAAGCCAGACATCCTGTATATTCACAAACATCGAGTTCGTATTTTTAAAAAACTCAAAAACTTTTGAAAAACATTTTACAGATTAAGAAAAATGAACTAGGGAGGTAATGTATCTGAAAATGATTTGCTGCAGGAAACGAAAGACTGTAGAAAACATGTCAGCATCGCAGTAGCATGCAGAAGACTCTTGAGACTGAAAACATGGAGAGAATAGACTCATGTGCAAAGACAGATAAATGGTAGGGAAGGGTGAGTTGCAAGGAAGAGAGAATAGAATTAACACAGTAAAAATCAAGTCAGTGATACAGAGAATAAACATGAGATGGTTTCTTGGTACACAGAAAGAGATGGAAAATAAAGGGGAAGAAATAGAGGACAAAGAATGGCAATTCAGCCCTGGAATTACAGGAATTTCCAGGGATGACAGAAAAACACTAGGGTTGGAAGTAGTCATCAAATAGAATTGGACAAGAAAAAGCCTGGACAAATGATTTTTAGTGATATTAAAAACATTAACCTTTGGGCCGGCCTGTGGCTCACTCGGGAGAGTGCGGTGCTGATAACACCAAGGCCACGGGTTCGGATCCCATATAGGGATGGCCGGTTCGCTCACTGGCTGAGCGTGGTGCTGACAACACCAAGTCGAGGGTTAAGATCCCCTTACCGGTCATCTTTAAAAAAAAAAAAAAAAACATAAACCTTTGATGAATTTAACAAAATAGGTGGAATACATAGAAGGAAAATGAAGAATAAAAAAGGTTATTTAGCCACAGATATACGAATAACAGAAACAATACTAATACATAGCACTGACTAGGTGCCACATATATAAAAGTTACATGTATAGGATTTTTTTAAACATATCACAAGTAAGAAAACTTTAAAAATTACAAGAAAATACTATGTAAAACTTTATACTTAGTAAGTTTCTAAGCTGAATGATAGACTTTTCTGAGAGGTGTTAATTACCAAAGTAGATTCAAGAAAATGTAGATAAACAGGTGTAAAAGAAGTTGAAAATTCATCAAAGTATGACTTCCAAAAATTCATTTCCTTTTGCTTCCAAAAACTAGGCAAAGTGGTTTTACCTGTGTATTCTTTTAAGTTTTCAATGAACATATTCCCATTCTAGATAAATTGTTCCATTATAAAGACAGACAGAGGTGTGAAAGCCATCCTATCCATTTTTAAAATCGGTTAAAAATCGATCCTGGCTTTCAAAGCTAATACAGCACAAAAAAATAGTACCCCTTATCAATTTTAATACAGATTTTTAAAATTCTTTATAAAATAATTACTAAACCAGATTTAAGAGTAGGTTAAGACTAGTGTCTGCCATACTTAGGGTTTATCCCAGTAATGTAAAGAAGATTTATTATTAGTAAGTTCATTAATAAGTAAATCAATGAGAAAATGTTAATTTCAATTGATGCCAAAAGAGGCNCAGGAATTTCCAGGGATGACAGAAAAACACTAGGGTTGGAAGTAGTCATCAAATAGAATTGGACAAGAAAAAAACCTGGACAAATGATTTTTAGTGATATTAAAAACATAAACCTTTGATGAATTTAACAAAATAGGTGGAATACATAGAAGGAAAATGAAGAATAAAAAAGGTTACTTAGCCACAGATATACGAATAACAGAAACAATACTAATACATAGCACTGGCTAGGTGCCACATATATAAAAGTTACATGTATAGGATTTTTTTAAACATATCACAAGTAAGAAAACTTTAAAAATTACAAGAAAATACTATGTAAAACTTTATACTTAGTAAGTTTCTAAGCTGAATGATAGACTTTTCTGAGAGGTGTTAATTACCAAAGTAGATTCAAGAAAATGTAGATAAACAGGTGTAAAAGAAGTTGAAAGTTCATCAAAGTATGACTTCCAAAAATTCATTTCCTTTTGCTTCCAAAAACTAGGCAAAGTGGTTTTACCTGTGTATTCTTTTAAGTTTTCAATGAACATATTCCCATTCTAGATAAATTGTTCCATTATAAAGACAGACAGAGGTGTGAAAGCCATCCTATCCATTTTTAAAATCGGTTAAAAATCGATCCTGGCTTTCAAAGCTAATACAGCACAAAAAAATAGTACCCCTTATCAATTTTAATACAGATTTTTAAAATTCTTTATAAAATAATTACTAAACCAGATTTAAGAGTAGGTTAAGACTAGTGTCTGCCATACTTAGGGTTTATCCCAGTAATGTAAAGAAGATTTATTATTAGTAAGTTCATTAATAAGTAAATCAATGAGAAAATGTTAATTTCAATTGATGCCAAAAGAGGCATCTCATAACATTCAAGACCCATTGATAAATTCTGTAAATCTAGCAGATTTTTTCCTTAATATTTTAAGAATATCTGCCTCATGCTAATAACCAACTTTGTGATTACTATAGGCATGCCTATAATAAAATGAATGTTTTTTAAAAGGAATTGGGAAGTTGTAGATGATTATGAAGAAATATTTAAAAAGCACCTATAATATCACCATTTCAGAGATTATCGCCATTAATATTTTAACTAATGTTTTAAACATGTGCAAGGCGCTATGCTAAGTGTTTATCTGCATATTTTTATTTAATTTTGTTGAGTCTTCTGCTGTAGGTATTGTTGTTGTCATCCCCTTTTTGCTGATGAGAAGATTGATGCATAGAAAAATTAAGTTTGCAGCCCAAAATTGCCAAGCAAGCAGTCACATAGGTGGTCTTAATCCAGAATTCACTCCCTTAAACCATTGCGTCACACTGTCTCCTTGGAGAACTCTTTTCCGGTGTTTTATCATAAGCATTTTCCAGTGATAATATGCTTTGAAATCATGATTTTAATCACTGTATTATATTCTAGCATATAAATTACCTGTTATGTATTTAAACATTTCCTTATTTTTAACTATGTAGGTCGTTGCTGATTGTTTATTATAAATATTAATGCATTTAAATTTTTTATATAAATTCAAACTGCTTACTTTTTTCCTTGAGGATAAACTCCAAGATGCAGAATTACTAGGTGTTATGGTTTGGATGTGGTTTGTCCCCACCAGATTTCATGTGGAAGTTTGATCCCCAAGGTGGAGGTGTTGGAAGGTGGGGCCTGCTAGGAGGTGTTTGGGTCATGGGGGCAGGTCCCTCATGAATAGGTTGATTCCTTCTCTGAGAGGTTAGTGAGTTCTCGCTCTTGAGAGAATGGACTAGTTCCTGGGAAAGCAGGTTGTTAAAAAGTCTGGCTTCCTCAGTTTCTCTCTTGCTGCTTCTCTCACCATGTGATCTCTTCGCATGCACTAGCTTCCCTTTTTCCATTTTCCAACATGAGTTGAAACAGCCTGAGCCCCTCACTGGACGGGCTGCCCTATCTTGGACATGAATACTTATGAACTATCTTCATTTTCTACTTGTTTTCTGTAAAGATTTTGCAATATGTGTTCCTACCCAGAGAAAATGAGAATGCTTATCTTGGAGCAACCTCATCAGCTCTAAATAGTATCACTATTTAAAACTTTAGAAAATTTGATAAGTGAAAAAAAGGATATCATATTTAGTTGACATATTTGGCTACCAGTGATGTTTAAAAACACTTTCATATGTTTTTCAGCCATTGGAATTTTGTCTTGTGATTTGCCTGTTAATTTCTGCCTCAGAGAAAGCAACATAGCTAATGGTTAAGAACACAGTCATTTTTTGTCAGAGGCTCTGGAGAAAGATAAATGCTTTTAACTTTTAAGTAGAATATCACTATTACCAGGTATATTGTTCTCACACTGAGGCTGATAGGGAGAGTTATCCAGTTACTCCTAGAAATCTAGGTTAATTCTAAACCCACAAACCTTAATCTCATTGAACCTCAATTTTCTCAAAGTGAGGATATTGATAATACTACTTCATCAGTTTTTTGTCAATATTAAATAATAAATGCAAAGTATTTAGTCCACGAATAGCTTCCAGAATGGTAACTATTTTTAAATATGGCTCCATACTTTCCTGTCACTCATATGTAGCTCTATTTAGACTAAAATGAGTTTTGTACATACTTACCATTCTCCCACAGTAGATAATGAATCCTCAGTAGGAATTTTTATCTTTGTCCTCTATCCCAAGTACCTACCATAAACCCTGATATGTGTTAGGAATACATATCTACCATATTGGGCTGAATTTAAAATTAATCAACTTCTAAAGGACATTTTATGGTTTGAGATGTCATGAATCCACCTAGCTAGCCTCTAAAACATTTTATAAATTTTCTATTGCAGAATTTTGGAAAAAAATAGAAATACTCAAATATAGGCTCTCAAAGGCAGCTTTTAGTTTTAACTGTTTGCTAACCACTTTCTGCAGGATGGACTGAATTACAGATCAGTGCCATGCCGGTCAGACTCAAGGGCAGATGCAAGAGTACTGACCACCCCCATTACAGTGTGGTTTGATGACAAAGACGTAGCAACCACGGTATGGACTGGAGCAAACAGAGAAGTACTCATCCCCTTCCTTCTCTTTCCATTGAAAGAGAAATGTTTTCAAAAATATATCCCAATGTTTGATTTAGTAAGACATAGAAAATGAAATTTATTGATAAGGTTTTATAAAGACCTGCAAATGTCCAGATTTTTTAAAAACTTTTCATTGTCAGGCCAAGGTTATTATAAAAGTTCAAGAGAAAAATAAATCTTAGAATAAAATAACTTAAAACATATTTTGAAAATGTTTTCACCACAAAAAAATAAGTGTGTGAGGTGAGGGATTTGTTAATTAGCCTGATTTAATCATTTCACATT
>NW_007729425.1:57015-65895 GCF_000696425.1 Galeopterus variegatus | reverse complement strand
TGTTCTGTTATTACTCTTTTCCATACTGATGTCTGAATTGAAATAAAGGACATATGCAACAGTCATCTTTATGGATGGGTTTAAGTTCAATTTTATTATCTAAGCCTTCTCAGAAAAGTAAAACACAGGCAGAAAAAACCAAATCATAATATTGATGAGGCTCTTGGTTAAGGAAATGAGCAGCATGACAGGGTGTCTTTTAGTTGATGTTCATTTTGAATAATAGTCCACAATTTCAAGGAAGTTAGGAGGAAGCTTGATTTTCTCATGTAGAAAGGCCTGATACCAGCCAAACTCTAACCTGATTTTGCCAGGATCTTAGGGACAGTTCCTTGGCCTGTTATGCAATTACCTTTCTGCTGGCTCTTATGTTTTGCTTTATTTCGCTGAATATATTTTTATTTTTTTATTTGAGTGACCTTTGAGTCAGCGGTACTTATAATTTGGTGACTCTTATAAAAGTGTTTCTTTCAATACACCCCCCATGTGTCCTCTCTAAATGGAATTTTGTAAATCATAAAAAATAAAAAAACTGCTTTCTCTGTAATGCTGGGCTCAACAACTGATTTTCTTCAAAACTGAGAAGTTTAAAACATTGGGCATTTTGCTGAGATTCACAAGGACTATGTTGTCTTAAAGCTACTTTGGGAACAAACATTTGTTTTTATAGTTTTACAATTAGAAACTATAAAACTAATGGAATAGTTTGAATGCATTTGTGTTGAGGTTATAAAGCTACTTAGAATTTCAGTTCCCATTTTATCACTCAACTGTCTGGCTAATTGTATAAAGTGAAGCTTGGCAAATGCTCGATAATTTGGACTCCTTTATGTCCCTCACTTCGAGCCCCTCCCCTTCCAAAAATCTCTTTTATTCTGGTTGTTCGGGTAATTTAGTGGAAAACCACATGACAGGGCTTATGAATTTGCCCAGTGTTTATTTGTATTTAAGGTTCGGGAAAGGGCAGCTCTTTCTGGTCTGCTCTGTAGGCTCTTCATAGGAAGAGTTATGATGGACAGAGCTAATGTAGTCAGTCAAANCTGCTCTGTAGGCTCTTCATAGGAAGAGTTATGATGGACAGAGCTAATGTAGTCAGTCAAACCTAAGAATAAGAATAAATATAACAAACACAGAGCAGAGTTGACATATTTTAAACCATCTAGTTCTTCCAATAGCATTATATGGATGGTATTGCCGTCTGACTTTGGAGAACAAACCGAGGCACAGAGAGGTTGAGTGACTTGCCTGGAATCACACAGTAAGTCAGGGAGCCGAAATTCAAACCCTGACAGTCTAGCTTTGAGGTAGGTTCACTTTTGTGCCATTCTTGTGTGTTTCACAAAGCACATTTCGTATGTTTTATTATAATCCTCAATATCCTCAGGAGACAGTAAGGTTTTATAATTCTTTTTGTTACTTGGGTAAAATGACATACAATAACTGTGAAATAGAATTGACCAGGGCCGTACACTAGTAAATGCTGAAGTGGTTGTCCCTAGGCCTCCTGACTGCAAGCAAGCCTGTGGCTCTCAGGGAGGTTTTGCTTGTTTTTGTTTTGTCAAGGAGCACTTTAATTAGATTAAAATTTACTCAGGTTCTCTCTTTATAATGCAAATGAAGGCAGAACTGTCCTAGAGGAAGCCGGGTGGACTGGGCACTTGGATTTCTCTCCTACTCACCCCTGTTCCCATTTCACTCCTGGAGGCCCTAAACTGGCCACATGGAACACAAATAGAAATCCACAGTTTTACCCCATGGTATCTTTCAAAGAGGTAAAGAATGGTTTTGTTCTCCCCAGGAAGACCTGGGTGATATAACGGGAAATTAGCACTGGAGAAGCCAGCAATTACTGGAAACAAGAATAACATAAAGGAAAAGGCATGCTTTTTGTAGTTTGATAAATCAGGGTTTGAACTTGGTTTTGCCACTTGTGAGCTAAGTGAGTTTCAGTTCTGTTGTTCATTGCTAAAGTGGAAATAAGAATTGGTGCACTTCATTGAATGCTTCTAGTGGGCCAAGTATTACGCATTCTCCCACTTAATCCTTACAGCAAACCTGTGAGGTGTAGGTATTGTCCCAGTTTACAGTTGAAAAAATGAGGCTCAGAGAGATTAGCTAAATTTTCCGAGATTGCTAGGTGAGAAAATTGCAGAGCTGGAATTCAAAACCTCATCTGTTTAATTATAAAGTGCCCTTAACCTATGTAGGATTGGAGAAATTATATGAGACAAAGCCCCTGATATGTGCCATGCACATAATAGGTAGTTAATAAATGGGGAGATTGCATACTATTTAAGAGGATGGACTCTGAGTTCAGGCTGTCAGATTCAAATATCTGCTCTATTGTTCATGTCATATGTGATCTTGGACAAATGTTTAATCTCTCTAGGCTTCAACAGCTTCATTTATAAAATTGGAATAATATTAGTACTTACTACACAGTTTTGTGAAGATTAAATGAGATGCTTAGCGCAGACCTTACTCATAGTATGCTCTAAATAATTGCTAGCTATGATTATTATTAGGAACTATATGCTAAAGAACCACGGACCAAAAAAGTGGGTTTTATAAGTAGCCAACATTATCTCATTTTGTTTCACCAAAACTTTTATGAAGTGGGTGCCACATTATTCCCATTTTACAAATGATATTTTCAGAGATTTAAAAAGTTTTCTCAAATGTACATAGCCAGTAAGTGATAGAGCTGGAATGTGAGCCCAGGCGGGTGGAATTTGGAGCCTGCATCGATTCTAAGTAGTTTAGACAGACATTCCTCCCGATCTTCATGGAGCCCAAGAGTTAGGGACTTAGCAGATCAGGAAATGCCCTTCTTTTCCCTGCTTAAATTCAGAACCTATTGAGATGTGGTTACAGGAATCAGGTAGATGGAGATTAAAATGTCACCTTTTTTATGATAAAGCTATTAAAGAAAATGGCTTAGATCCAGTGCCAAGCAAAATTAATAAATCTTTCAAGAGACAGAATGGCCCACCCACTGGCCATCCTGTAATACCTCGGCCCACTGACCCCCCAAAGCCTGAAATGTGTTCTGTGGAGGATTTGAGCTGTGTGAGTCCTTCCTGCAGGAAGACAGATCCCAGAAAGAGAGAGAAGAGGCCGAGTCACCCATATCCCGTCCTTTCTCCCACACCACCACTTGGTTAAGTGACTCTTCCTCTCCTGGGTGGAGCATGTGAAGGACGTAGGAGTTGAAGGTGGAGAGAGGCCAGGGGTGTTACTCTAATGGAGCTCCTCCAAATGGAAACACCCCAAGTGGGATATAGGAAGCCCATTTAACGTCCCCAGATTTGTGTTCTTTCAACTTCACTAGGTTCAACCATTAAGACTATGGATTATCCAGGTGTATGACGGCGCCCCTCACCCCCCCAGGGAGGAGATTAACATCTGTCAGGGCAGGACTGACCCCATCTTCAGGAGGCTAATCCCCCATTAACATCTACTGCTTCTGTGGGTATCCTCCCTGGACCATAGCGAGGCAATGTTCATTTTGTCCCCCAAAAGCTCCACAAATACAGTTATTAAATTAATACCAAGACAGAAATACACAATTAGTAAATTAATACCAAGGATACTCTGTACCTAAATCTGAAATGCAGTCTGTCTTACATTTCTCATCCCAAATTACGTACAGTCACATCATCCAACATAGCCCTTCAGAGGTTCTGTAATGAGATTAAATGACAGCGTATCTATTGCAATAATGAAATGCTAATACTATCCACAGTTCTATATTTGAATATAAATTTCATTCCATTATAATTACACAGGGAGAAATTAAAGTTTAAAAATTAATCTTCCAAAGAATTAAAATACAAAGCAGTTAAGTCAAATTTTGAAATAATTGACATTAAGAAAAATTCTCTTCTCAGGCCAGACCATGGCTCACTTGGGAGAGCGTGGTGCTGACAACACCCAAGTCAAGGGTTAAGATCCCCTTACCGGTCATCTTTTTTTTTTTTTTTTTTTTAAAAAAAAAAGAAAGAAAGAAAGAAGAAAAATTCTCCTGCTTTTGTGGGATAAATTTTTTTTAATTATTCTAAATTGATCTTCCTCAATATCTTATTCTCCTCAGTCTCATTCAGAGACATTTTTGATACCTTGAACAAGCTGGGACTGTGCTCCTCTGGTTGAGTGTTACTACTCCAGCATCTCACAAATGAATTATTATTCTGTGTTTCTAAAGAGGTAATAAAACACTACTATCATAGTGCTGGCAACACGCCCATGAAATTTAGAAAATAAGCCAGCCTCAGGCACTAAAGAAGTTAGCCCAGGCACCTTACATTCCCCAGATCCACACTGTTTGTTGCCAAAAATCACGGCAGAGAATTCAGTGGTAGCAGCTGGGAGAAAGTCGACAGGGAAAGCCCTGGTTTCCATCTTGCCAGATGCTATTTGGTCTGTGCATGCACCCTAGTGACTGTAACCTGTGAGCCTAGGTTTATCTAGGAGAACACTTCCATCAAGAGGTTAGTTTTGGCACTCAGCATATTAAGGTGTGCTCTCTCTCATTGTGGGACATAATGTTGAGACACCCCTGCCTTACAAACTTAGAAACTTGGAGTGGGGGCAATCTCAGACATCAAGTTTTATTCTCAAGTTGCCCGTCTTTTGCACTGGTCATATTCCACACCTCTCCCACCCCTTTTCCCCTTTAAGTCCATGTTTCTGGCACCCCAGGGCTTCACTGAGGGAAGATTTTCATAGAATCCGCAGATATGTTCTAACGGAAAACTGCCCTAAAAAGATTCCTGAACTGAAAGTGTTATTGATGTCTCCAAAGCCTACTGAAAACCATTTATTCTACCATGTTCTACTTAAAACAGTCTTCACTCAGCTTTTGACTGTTCAAAACCTAAGAACCGTTTCTCTGTGTAATCCTCCTCTGAGGAATCTAATCTGAGGAAGACTCGGGGTGATTTCTGACAGTTTAACCTAATCTTTAACTTGGTTTTTTTCCTTTTTCTAACACCTACGGGACTCCCTTTTGATCTATAGCCAAAACGACCGATTTTCTGAGATATCTCTTTAGATTTTACCATGTGGGGTCTCCCACAGTGAGAAACACAAGATTATGAGTTCTTGATACGCCAGAGACTTCTACTTTTCAAACAAATTGTGTCTGTCTCTAAATTGGAGAATCCTACCTGGGTGGTAGTCTTCCCTCAGATAAGCACAGATCCTAGACCTGGACTTGCTCCATTATTGTCCTTTCCTGTTCACACACAATATGTCTCATCTTGTCTCTGCCTTCTCTTAGAGTTCTAATCTCATAAACTTCTCAAGCAAATCCCTTAAGGCACAGGGAACACCTGCATGCCCCCTAAAATGGCTCTGTCACCTGAAAACTCACCTAGGAATTCTCTGTGTATTTTATGCTGATTTCCCTAGTGTTTCCATATCAAATATGTCCACATGTGTAACTGCGTTGTACACTGACCCAGTCTTCAGAACGTGGGTCCCCAAATGCTCTTACCGTGGACTCTGAATTGGTCTCTGCAAAAGTTTTCTGGGTTCTAGCGCCCTCTGGTGGAGTAATTTCAGGTTGTTTTCCGAGGTCCCGCTTTCTGTTCTCTGTTGGGTTCTACTGGGCCCAAGTCACCCTGTCTGATCTAGTATCAGCTTAAAAGTCTCTCTACTTCTCTGATAACCTTTTCTTAGGAGCAGACAGACTGAGGCACATTTCCTTTTGTTTTACTGCTGTCTCTTCCGGCCTTCAAAGATTTTGTATCTATCTAGCCTGTCTTCTGAGATGTCAGCCTTTCCCTCAAGGAAATCTTTCTTTCTTTTAGCTTTTAATCAGTTTGCCTTCTGTATTTTGTTCTCAGTCTTCCACATCTCCTGGTAGGACTGTCATACTGAAACATTTGTCAAAGACCTTGAGTTCTTCCTTCATTCCCTGATTCCTAGTGATAGGTCTTTGGATTTGCAATAATTTTATTGAGTTGTTCTCTCCCTCAACCCAAGATGGCATATTCTATTTATTTTGAACATACTACTTTTGACGGTGACTCTTGAGAGCCTTTGGCAAGCCACATAATTACAAGATGTTAGCCATATCAATTTTCTCTTTTGGGCCTGAAGGTAGTTCATGGATTCTAAGAGAGCCAAACAGTACTTTCTCCTGGGCCTGGCACTAGTACTTTGAGCTAGACCCTACCAGTATTCTGCAGCACACACGGAGCTCAGCTCTATCTGCTCTTGCAAGTCCTGACCAACAAGCAGAGCGGAGGAACAGTGGCAAAATATCATTCAGCTCCCTACTATCTAAAAGGCCTTTACACAAAAGAACATTTTCCACATCTTGGCCCTCATTCTGACTGCTTTCTGAGCCCTGCCCACATATAAATCGTCCTTCACCTGTGTGTAAAGCCATCCCAAATCAGAGTTGAGACCCAATGGGGCCCATACTTGCCAGAGCCTGAATTCGTCTGCTGGGTCACACCAGTTAAAAGCCAGCAGTAAAACCCAGTGGTAACACGCAGCTGCATGATGTGATGTGACACCTGCCAACTACCAACATGAAAGCACACGACCCTCCCTGCTGCCTCTGAAGGCCCAAAGTCATGCTCCTTGGCCTCACTAAAAGTCTCTCTACTCTTGGTCTATTTCTCAAAGTTCCCAGCTGAATACACCAAATGTTGGAAATTTAAGTGGATCAGTAAATAACACCCCTCTCTCCTCTGCTTAAATTCTTAAACAACTGAGAGAGAAACACCCAACCAAGTAGGGCAGCGAACAATTTTAAAACTCACCTTTTCTGTGAGTCTAGCTGTTGGGAATCCTCAAGCAAGTGGGTTTGCCAAAATTTCACAACCCTGCCTTACCTCCTCACAGCCAGACAGCCTCAAGGTTCCCCCAGGCAAAGGGTCCCATCCATATGAAACTTGCTGCTCAGAAGAGCAGAGCAGAACATGTTCTCTCTGGGGCCGGCCCGTGGCTCAGTTGGGAGAGTGCGGTGCTGATAACACCAAGGCTCCGGGTTCGGATCCCATATAGGGATGGCCGGTTAGCTCGCTGGCTGAGCATGGTGCTGACAACACCAAGTTAAGATCCCCTTACTGGTCATCTTCTTAAAAAAAAAAAAAAAAGGAACATGTTCTCTCTGCCAACAGATAGATACCAAAAAAGAGATACCCAGCTCCATCTCCCAAATCCTCCAAAGAGTCAATTTCCCACTCTGCAAAGGAGTGATTAAAAAGGGGTGAGGACCCCAAAGTGCTACTCTAATGGGGGTCCCTTCATATGGAAACATCAGGAGCACAGAGAAAGTTTTACCTTAACACCAAGCCACGGGACACACCCGCAGGAAAGCACGTGCTGCTTCATGAGAATGAGGATGGTAAACACAGAGACTGGTTTGACAAATTATTACCAATGATACGTACACCCCTATTAATGTGATAGAAATTAATGGGAGTGGGGAGCATTCTTGTCTTACTTACAACAACAACAATAATGCTTACCAAGTGCTCACCACGTGCTGGGAATTCTAAGTGCACTCATCAACTCAGATGTAGCTGGCAGCCACAGAGTTTGAGCTCCTCACCACATTAGCATTCTTTGTTGTCTAAACCTGAGTCCTATGAAGAAATACTTCATTTGAGAATCAAATGAAGTTTTTTAATCTCTGAGAACACGCTCCCCTCTTAGTACATCCCCTGCCAAGGCAATTGCCACATGTAATTATTGTCATGTAAAAGCTCAAGAGGTTTTTTTTTCCCCCCTTGGTGTTGGATATTTAGGGATTTTGTGAGATTTATCTGTGGTACTTGTTCATCATACTGAGTTTGTTAATTCTCTATAAAGAAAGTTTTCCAGGGATTTCTGCAGCGAAACTATGCTAGTGTTATTTAGAAGAATAAAAAAGCAATCCTAAAGTGTATATTGAAATAATCTACAGTTTTTCTCCCTAAAAAATCAAATTCCTGGGCCGGCCCGTGGCTCACTCGGTAGAGTGCGGTGCTGATAACACCAAGGCCCCGGGTTCGGATCCCACATAGGGATGGCCGGTTTGCTCACTGGGTGAGCGTGGTGCTGACAACACCAAGTCAAGGGTTAAGATCCCCTTACCGGTCATCTTTAAAAAAAAAAAAAAAAAAATCAAATTCCAAACAAAAATACATTGACATGAAATCATGATGAATGTATAGGTATTTTCCTAACTAGAATACTGAACATGCAAATGTAGTGTGGTTTCTGAAATATCTGGCCTCCTGCTTCTACCCAAACCCTAAATGTGTGAGTGTCCCAGGGTTGGACCTGGACTCTCCCTAAATAAAGACTCTCCAGAGGGTTCCTTACGCTAACTCATTTCTCAGTGTCATCTGCATGCTAATGCCACCTACAGGTATAGTTCCAGCTCTGACCTCTATTGTGAGCTCTGGGCTCCCCATCTCCACTTAGATATCTCCCAGGCATCTCAAACTTTGTCCAGAGCAGCATTTCTTATACCTGTCCTTAAACCTGCTTTTTCCTGACCTATTCTATCTTTTCCACTTTGGTAATGCATCACCATTAACTCCATCATTCAAGCAAAAAACCAAAACATTATCCTAAATCAGTGCCATCTATTAGAAATATAACATGAGCCACATGTGCCATCTTACAATTTCTAGTAGTCACATTTTTAATAGAATGAATGTAATGAATGTAATAATATATTTAACCCAGTAGATCCAAAATATTTCCATTTCTACATCAATAAAAAATTGAGACATTTTAGGATTTTTGTGTCCTAAGTCTTTGAAATTCAGAATATATATATATTTTTTTTTATCTTTAATCTCTGCAGTAATTTTTTTTTAATTTTTAAATTTTATTTTGTCGATATACAAAGAGGTTGATTATTGTGGCCCA
>NW_007729425.1:53383-56722 GCF_000696425.1 Galeopterus variegatus | reverse complement strand
AGTGTCGCGCCCGTACGGGACCGGGACCGGCAACGGGATCGCAACCCTCGGTGTTGCGCCCGTACCTCGCTCAGCCAGTGAGCGGCTGGTCTGTTTGTGGGATCCGAACCCTTGGCGGGAGCGCCTGCTGCACTCCCAAGCGGCGCACTGTAGCAGTGCGCCACCGGGCCGGCCCCAGATGAGGGTTTTATAAAGGGTTCTTCATTGTGGCAGGGGGTTTCACAGTCCACAGGTTTGACACTATTGCCTGACTAAGATTTTGCTGGGGTTGCTAATTTGGTATGGCTACCTCAGTGATTACTCAGTTGGACGCTAGTGTCAGGCAAGTCCAAAATTGACTACCGGGAAGATGGTTGGGCGTTCGCACCGCTCCCTCTGATGAGTCTCAGCTTCCGCGTTGCACTCCCGCGTTGAGCTCCCGCAGTAGCCTCTGCAGCCAGAGCCACCCCAGCCACCTCTCGCTGCCCCTGGCGCTCCTGGCTCCTGTTCGCGCAGCAGCCTACTCAGTCTCTCTTCGGCTCGCGGTTCCAGCGGTGCCCGGGGCCAGGGAGACAACAGCCCCCTCCCTGGCAGATACCGCTGTCGCTGGACCCCGAGTCCCGGTGGTGGGGCTGTGCAGCCTGGCCCGGCACTGAGGGCAGCAGCTGCAGGGCTGGGTGCTGAGTGGCGGCAGCTCCAGGCGGCTTCTTCCCAGGGAGGATTTTGTAAATTTCACAAAATGGCGTGCACTCCAAACCTCAGTGCACATATTACGACAGTCCCCTTCAAGGTCTCAGCAATCCTTCAGAGCAATCCACCTGGGTAGTAACAGCTACCCCTGGCGCAAGCAAGGACACCAGAGATTCTGACTCACCATCAGGCTTTCTGAGTTCCTCTTCTTGCTGGTGGCCTCTGGGATCCTGCCGGCGTGGGGCACAGGCGGTTCACTCCCTTCCCGCCGCCATGTTTCCTCAGTTTCTGAGGCTGGGAAGTCCAAGGTCCATCTGGTGGTGGCGAGAGTGACCTAGGGGTCTCAAGTTGCAAGACGGTGGAAGCAGAGAGCTGCTCAGAATCCAGACGACAACTACACCAGTTATCGGGCTGGATCACAGACTCCTCTGCCCCATCCTGTACAGGTCGCGTGAGTCAGTTGAAAAAGATTCCTGCGGCGGAGAAGAGAATAAACATGCTTTATTCCAATGCGAGCTCTGCTCGAAATTCAGAATATATTTTACACTCAACAGTGCAATCTCATTTCTTAACTAGCCACATTTCAAGTGCTCAGTAGCCACATGTGGCTAATGGCTACCATACTGGACATTGCAGTCTTAGATCTAAACTTCGTCTCCTCAAATCAGACCCATCAGCAGGTCCTGTTGTCTCTGTCTCTTAAGTAAATATAAACCATGTGCTTGTCTGTACCTCCACTGTCTTCACCATCTTTTTAGGGAGAGTCCATCTTTCCTCTATCAAAGCCTCTCTACTGATCCCCACACCTCCTCTCATCCCCTCTACTCTGTTCTCTATCCAGCAGCCAGAGCAGCCCTTTTGAAATATTTATTCTTGTAACAAATATTTGTTGTGATTATGTGCTAGGTTCACATCCTGCCTCTGCTACTTACTAGCTGAATGACCGTGGGTGAGTCACTAAACCAGTCTGTGCTTCAGTTTCCTCATCTGTAAAATGGTAACAATAATAGTGTCTGCCTTACGGGGTTGCTGTGAGGATTCGCTCAGTTAATAGATGTAAGGTGCTTGGTACATAGTAAGCACTCAGTGATAGCTACATCTTCTTAAGTCACTCTGCAGATTTGAATTTTGGATATTGACTTTTTTATTGTGGCCAAATATACATAACATAAAATTTATCATTTTAACCATTGTACAAATCATTGGCATTCATTACATTCATAACGTGTGCAACCCTCACCACCGGCTCTTTCAGAACCTTTTCACCACCCCAGACAGAAACTCTGCACACATTAAGCAATACCTCCACATTTGCCCCCTCCGGTGTGGGGTAGTGACTTTTTAACTTCTATTATACAGTTCACATCTAGTTGAGAAGAGACAGAGAGCTGATAAATAAAAGATATTAAATATAATGTCTACTAATGCTAAATTTGGATGAAAAATAAAACCAGGTAAAGGGATGGAGGACGGAGCTGTTATTACAGACGACCAAGAAAGGCCTCCCTGAGGAAAAGGCGTTTGCTCGGAGCGGGGAATGAAGTGGAGTTAGCTGTGCAAAAGCCCCTCTATGTCCTTTCCATGTTGAAAACCCCGCAGTAGAATGCCTTGAAATTTGAACGAAACCAGAAGACCTGTCATCAGAGCCCCTGCCTAAGGCTGCTCTGTTTCTCCCTACAGTGCTGTTAATTCTTTCCTTTAAATGTGTGTACTTTGAAGCCTAGAATCACAGGGAAAAGGAAAAAAAATCCGGTATGCTTCTATTTTGTACAGATTTAATACTTATTCATGTTATGAACCTTAAATGTTTTTTGCATTTTGTCATAGCTAGAAGCAAGAGTCCAATACATTTAGACTTAAATTCTGCGTCAACCTCTTTGTAACTTTGTGATTAGATTCCAAACCCATCCCTCCCCGCCTGGAGGCTCCTCGGTGACAACAGCTGCCATTTACTGAGGGATTTTTATGGTACTTAACCTTTCCAGCACTCAGTTTCCCCAGCTGGAAAAGGGGTGTAATGACCATCTCATCAGGCACTAGTGGTCGTGAAGGGGCCAGAGAAAACATCCAACACAATGTCTCATCCTTCATCGGCGTTAGCTCCTGTTAATATAACTTTTGTTTTTCCAGCAGCCATGCTCCTCTTTTTCTTAGAAAATAACTTTTTGTCTAGATGTAAAGTTAATGTTAAATCATATACATATGTATTTTTACTTTGCTCTCTAGAGTTCAGAATGTGGAATGCACTTTCCATTCTTTAAATGCGAGGGCTCCATCTAGTGGTCAAATTGTGGAACACAGCCTGTGGCCAGGGCAGTGGTTTTCAATCTCTGGGTCATGAAATCTAAACAAAATATCAATCTCGATCTCTCTCTCTCTCTCTCTCTCATATATATATACGAATAAGATGGATTAGAAAATATCATAGTTCATGTGAATTGTCTTATAAAATTTGACAACTACATTCCACAAAATGATTTTACTAAAATATTAAACTATTCATGCGTGTGTACTTGGGCATGATATGAAACGTTCTTATTGACAGTGGGCCTTTTTTTTTTTCCTTTTTGTCTTTTTTACTGACCGGCAACGGGATCGCAACCCTCGGTGTTGTGCCCGCACCGCGCTCAGCCAGTGAGCAGGAACCGGTCTCCACATGGGATCCGAACC
>NW_007729425.1:50123-52836 GCF_000696425.1 Galeopterus variegatus | reverse complement strand
TTTTTCCTTTTTGTCTTTTTTACTGACCGGCAACGGGATCGCAACCCTCGGTGTTGTGCCCACACCGCGCTCAGCCAGTGAGCAGGAACCGGTCTCCACATGGGATCCGAACCCTCGGCGGGAGCGCCGCCACACTCCCAAGCGGCGCACTCTCCAGTGCACCACCGGGCCGGCCCGACAGTGGGCCATTTTTAAAACATTCAGAAAGCCACCGGCCTAAGAAACTTGGTTTATTGTAAGTCAGGGGTGAACACTGGGCTTCACTTGGGCTAAACATTGGAATTACCTGGGGAGCTTAGAAAAATATTGTTGCTTTGTCCCACCTCCAGAGATTCTGATTTATTTGATCTGGGGCATCACCTACCTGGGCATTATGATTTTTAAGACCTATAAAGGTGATTCTCTGTGCAGTTCAGCTTGAGACTTACTATCTTAAATCCATCAAAAATTAGAGGCTGGAAATACCTTAGAGATGAAGGTCAATTCTCTTAGTTTTGTACAGGAGAGAACTGAGATCCAGGCAGATTAAATGACTTGCCAAAAGTCACCCTGGTAATTACTAGAGAAGCTTCATGAAGGACCTTGGAACCTGTCAGAAGTTTGGTAAATATTTAATTTGGGGGGAGGGCTTTTAAACAAAGAGAGGGAGACAAAATGGAGAATATGTCTTTCTAATATGTTTCCAAAATCAAGTTACGAATTGCTTTTTATATTTTAATGAAATAATTTTATGGAATTTATCCATTAAATTATTGTTTACAGAGTTAATTAAAATTAGATTCTGTGTGTCAACAGAATCTACATCCCTGATTTTTTTGTTTTCACAAACACCCAGTGGGGGGCATTTACTGTCTTCATCTCTGTATACAATAATGTCGTTTAACCTTCCTATTTTTCACTCAGAAACTGTGTTTGTGGGTTGGTAATACCTTGTTTCTTGCTAATAACTAGGAAAGCACTTGTAACTGTCCATCAAAAACTCCACACCCTATAAAGTATGATCATTAAATTACATGCTTATACTCAAGAACTCTATTATCTACTGAGAGAGAAGGCAAACATAGATTTTTAGGATGAAAAAGACATAAAAAACAGGGCGACCAGAATATGAGCATATTCACTATGTGTAAAGGTGCCCACAGCCTGTGGATAAGATAATGTACGTGTCCAGGAGCCATGGGTGTGTTTGGGGTCAGGGGAGGCTTCCAGAAGATGGTTTTCGAGTGGGGAGAAAAGGAGGTGTTTAGACATAAGTCAAGTCTTGATATAACAAAGTTATAATCTTTTGCAATGGAAAATGAGAGTCTTTGGGAAGGTGTTTTGGTGGGAGGGGGAAAGGGAAAGAGAAATAGTTGGTGAAGACACATAAATGGGTGAAATGGGTTTCCACTACTAGGAGTTTTTAATAACAGAATGCCAGAGTCTCAAAAAACCTTGAGATAAAGCCCATCCCCATCGTCCAAGATGTGAAAGCTGCTACGTGGAGACGGTATTAGTCCATTTTCTGTTGCTGATACCAGAATACCTGAAACTGGGTAATTTATAAAGAAATGGAATTTATTTCTTACAGTTTGGAGACTGGGGAGTCCAAGGTCTAGGGGACATACCTGATAAGGGCCTTCTTCTTGGTGGGAGCTCTGTGCGGAGTCCTGTGGGGATGCAGGTTATCACATGGCGAGAGTGGCAAGAACACGCCTTAACATGCTTCCTTCTCTCCTTATAAAGCCCCGAGTCTACTGCCTGATAATCCATTAAGCCATTAACCCGTTAATCCATGAATGGATTAATCCACTCATGAGGCCTAGTCCTCATGATCCAATCACCTCTTAAAGGGAGCACCTTTCAAATATCAAACTGGGGCTTAAACTCCAACATGAGCTTGGGGGGACATTCAAACTATAGCAGAGGCTCCACCAAGTGGCACCATTAGTCCCTAAAAGTTCTTCTTGCCTCCTGCTCAGTGTCTTCCCTTGGCTATGATACGCTGCCTCACCTCACCAAATTTAAGAGATAATTAAGATTCACAGTATTCCTACATATTTTCATCAGCTTAAAAGTGTTCATTTAATAAATTAAAATATGGATAAATAAAGATAAAAGCAGCCTTGTAAATCCATATGCCTAGAGTGCATTACCGAGGCTTGGGCCTAACAAGCCCCCATGAAAACTAAAGACTAAAGCATGGATAATAAAACACAATTGTTATATTGCTTCAACCAGATCATTTAGATCAGAGTTTCCCAACCTCAGCTCTATTGACATGTTAGCCTGGATAATTCTTTGCTGAGGGGGCTGTTGTGTGCATTGTAGGATATTTAGCAACATCCATCAGTCTCTAACCACTAGATACCAGTAGCAACCTCTCTACACGACCCCAGGCTCAACAAGCAAAAATGTCTCCTGGGGAGCAGAATTCCCCCAACCCCCATTGAGAACCACTGATGTAGATAATGTAAGAATGTTTTGGAGGAGAGTTAAACTAGGATTAGATGATTAGAAGTGGGCAGGGAGTAGGCAGCCGTGTACCTCCCTGCACTGTGATAGCTCAGTTTTGTACAGCCTGAGCTTAGCGTTTGCTAATTGCTCCTGCAGAGCTCTGCACTCAGCAAGGCGTGTAATAAACTCCTCTGAGGAAAGACTGACTCACAGTCAGCAACTTACTCACCTTAACATTGTCTCCACCAGTCCAAGTTCTGACCCTTCAAGTCTCCTT
>NW_007729425.1:48743-49631 GCF_000696425.1 Galeopterus variegatus | reverse complement strand
AGATGTTCTCCAGGAATTTTAGTCATTTTTATTTTTTTAACCAAGACCCTTAGTTGTTTCCTGGGCTCTATGTTATCATGAAAAGAAATGTCTGAACATATGATAAAAAGTGGAGAAAATCCATAATCACCCAATGTAAGTATAACTTAATGTAAGTTAAAAGCTTCCAGAGAAGATAGTCCAGGCATAAAAAATATGCAAAGTGGACAGAAATCCTACCACAGATACGTAATGGACCCTTGCGTTTCTTCATAGGGACCACTATTGTAGTCTTTCTTTCAAAATGCATTGGAAAGCTAAGTTCGGTGCTGCAGCTAGCACTCTGCTGGCTTGAATTTGGGGTCACTGGCTCCCTAACTTCCCTGAACCTACTTTTCATAGCTTCTGTTATAACAGACTTTATCAGCTCCTATCATTCTATGGTTTCCTCTTAGCTAGCATCCCTCTCTCCTGTCAGAACATCCTGCTCCTTAAGGCTCAAATCCATGCCTTGGGCCACTTGAGTTGGTCTGATTCCCTTAGTCCCTAGCCTCGGAGTACAAGGCTAACCTTTGAAAAATAATTCTTTACTTCGGTAAAGAATTGTGAAGAGAATGGTCCTCCAGTGGCAAAGATCAGTCCTCCAAACATGAGTAGTATTTATTTCAGATATCCTCTAAGAAGGAATAAAAATGACATGGGGAAGAGAAACATGTGATGTGAATGTAATGAGATGAGAGCCTTTGCAGCTCTGATCTGCCTAATATTTTCCATCCCGTAACATACCCCCTCAAAGCACTTAAGTAAATGTATGACCTCATCTCATTGTTACCTGTTTAGCATCTGTTTTCTTTCTGAGATCCTTCCTTGTCAGTATTTTCCTTATACATTCCTATGTGTTATTTTCAC
>NW_007729425.1:45490-47249 GCF_000696425.1 Galeopterus variegatus | reverse complement strand
AGTGACAGGGGCCTGGCCAGTTCTCCCCATTCCCATTCCTCTGGCCCCCAAAATGCTGCTCCGAGGTACTTCAGGTCAGTCAAAGGTGGAAGGGTAAATGGGGGAGAAGAAGCAGAAACTAAGAGTTGGCCAACCCGACCTGCTGTCCTGTACTGAGCATGTCTGGTGTACGATACTGACTCCTGCACGGAGCTCATTTCTGAGAAGGTCCTCACTGGGGTCTCCATCCTGACGTGAGTGTTATTATCTGATTGTCCTCTTGGGACTTCCACCACAATTCTACTCCTGCCCCTGCAGCCCACCTCATTTCCTCTTACTAGTGGGATCCCCACCCTGGCATGCAGGCCTCTTGAACCAAGTCCCATCAAGGTGGCTGGAGCCTGCCTATTTGTTAATGCTTCTAATTAGTGCATGGGAAACTCGCACATCGTGACCCCTTACCACGCCCGTCCCTGTGCTTGTTCTGCCCTCATGGACGGCTCTCACCAGGCCGTTGCCTTCAAGTTCTCTAGGAGGGAAGCAGGAACCAGTCTGCATATTTGTAAGTCCTCCAAAGCTTCTGGGGCCACATCTTGGGTTCTCTCAAGAAATTTTTAAGTGTGTTCCCCTTCCAGTGTTCCCTGGAAAGAATTCTGTGAGCCTCCTCAGCTCAACAGGTCTCAGTCTGGGAGTAAAAAGGTCTCCCCAGTCTCTACAGAAAGAATTTCCCTCTGTTGATGAGGGTGGGGAGGGGACAGAAGCTCTCAACGTGGGTAAAGAAAAAAGCAAAGTGACTTCTGCACTTTCTTCCAGTGAATCCCTTCCCAGTCTCCAGTCTCCTGTTACATAGGCTGGAGGTGGGCAAGGGGAGTGAGCATCCCAGAAATAAGGTGGCCACTTTTTAGTCAGCCCAGCAGACAAGTCTAGAAGCACCTCCTACAGTGTTGCAAAAGCCTCTTGCCCTTCCTTTTGGTATCAGTGAAAATTCTGAGATTTCAGAAAAAGCCCTCATGATGGTTAATTTTATGTTTCAAACCGGCAGCTAGAGTACCCCAGATATTTGGTCAAACACCAGTCTAGATGTCACTGTGAAGGTATGTTTCAGATGAGATGAACATGTAAATCTGTGACATTGAATAAAACAGTTTACCCTCCATCATGTGGGTANCTGAAAGCTAATCTAACCCTAGAGGAACAGGAAGCTTATTAACTAATGTTTGCAGTAGAGACACAGTATATTGGAACTTTCTTTCTGTCCCTGATTCTCTCATGTACTTGGAACATTACACAATTGGCCCATATTCATCTACTGGAAGGCTTTACTTTCATTCTTACCCTCCTCCTACTCTCTGGTTGATAGAGACACAGTGGCCAGACGGGTGGAGGGCCAGAAGGCATTCCAAAGTGTATGATGAATCAGGGCCGTGGTGACGCATACTAAACTCAGATGGGACTACGTCGTTTTAAATTTGTGTAATCAGCGTGCTGAAGGGCCGAACTCCACCAAGGACGCTTAAGCAAAGAGAACTTGGGTTTTTGCATCACTGCCTGTAAACGCACTTTGCGACATTCCTTGCCCGCCCTGGAAGCTCTCTCAGACAGACACCATCAAGATCCACTTTCAAGGTTTAAAAAGTCCAGGTCAGTCTAAATCAAAGTGTCAATCTCACATCAGTTTGGAGTCCACCTCTCCTTGGTTCAGGTTCTCAGAGCTGGAATAGTGACAGGGGCCTGGCCAGTTCTCCCCATTCCCATTCCTCTGGCCCCCAAAATGCTGCTC
>NW_007729425.1:43208-43757 GCF_000696425.1 Galeopterus variegatus | reverse complement strand
GGGCACCCTTATTTACCTCCAGTAGTCATGGATTCCACCCATTGTAAGTATTTGTTTATCAGTATCAGGAACAGTTCTTCAATTCAGAACATTATGAATATAATCAAAAGGATTGCCTGAGGGTAACAAAACCTAATAATGAAATGAAAACTGTATGTAATTACTTGGCATATAATTTTATACAGCCACATACACTATCCATCTGATTGTGCAATGAGCTTCCAAATTGTCCTCCCAAAAGTAGGGAATCAAATCTATCATGCTTAACTCCAGATTTCCTCGTGACATTTGGACTCTTGCTGTCTTCTCTTATGTGCTTATATTGTTCTTGCCATAAAGTAGCCCATGCTGGAGGGAGGGTGACTTCAGAGCCCTTATTACCAATTCCCCAACATTCTCAGGTTCTCTTCACACTTGGTTAAAGTTCACTGTAAGTACAGAGTATTTTTATTAGATGTTGTTCAAGGAAATTGCGTTTCTCCAGCGCTGTTTGCCAAATGCTTGCCCCTAGCAACCTGTTACCCTGGCAACAGTCTCTCTGTCTCTCTC
>NW_007729425.1:35102-42971 GCF_000696425.1 Galeopterus variegatus | reverse complement strand
CTCTCTCTCTCTCTCTCCCTCCCCACCCCCTCTCTGCTGTACTGCATCGTTTTGTTTTCTCCATCCACTGCCCCTGGGTTCTGCACTGACCACACTATGGCCATAGAAGGGTCTCATCAACAGCACTCATTTGGTAGAAGTGTATCTTACAAATTAATTCCAAATTGAAAACAGACCTTCCGTTGCCCAGAAACATGGACCTGTACTTGAAGTGGAGCCATTTAACTCCACAACTGAGTGATTTGCACGATTTCGTCACCACTGTTTGTAATTAAAATAGCGTTCACTAAATACCTACTATAGGCCAGGCATTGTTCAACGCACTTATTCAAATCACTAATTAATCCTCACAAGAATCTTTAGAGGTTGGTACTGTAATTAAGGCCATTTTACAACTGAGACCTGGGGCCAAGAGAGGTCAAATAACTTATCCAGGGCCACACAGCCCACATGGCAGGGACAGGTTTTAATATTTCAGCAGTATGGTTTCAAAGCCCATATTCTTTACCACAGTCCTTCAATCCCCCCCCAAAAAAATATCTTGCCTGAGGGTCACCCTTATCTTTATAAAGAGATTCAAATATTTATTTGTGATTAAATAGGGCTATATTTTTTTAATTCATTATATGTAACCATATCTCCTCCAAAAAAAAAGAGATCTCTTTTACCTGTTTGGAATCCTGACGGCTACGCCAGTTGTCAGGCTAGGGCCCTCAGACCCTTCAAACCCATTATACAGACTGGGTCACAAACCCCTCTCATGCCAGGCTGGGTCACCAGACCCCTCACGTGCAGGTTGCAAGCTAGGTAATTGGGAAAGATCCCAGCAGCCATTGACAGAGTTGACAGGTTCATTCCAACACGAGCTCATTGCTCAGCTTCCTCAGCAGCAGCAGCAGTGGCCTCCTGGGGCATCCCAGGGGCACTGGCAGCAACAGCCTCCAGCAGCAGTAGTGGCCTCCCAGTGGACCCCCACCCTCAGGTACATCCCCAGGGGTGGGGGGCACTGTGGATCAGAGCCATTCGTCCTTTATACTCAAGTCCAATAACCCAGGACACCTGGGCACACATGCATATTTACATCAAATGCTCAGCAAGATTCTGAACATCTGAGGGACCCTGACCATTTACCTTCACTTTCTCTACAATTTATTTTCTTTTTTTTTAAGTTAAAAGAGGCCAAAAAAAAATTACTGGCTAAGAAGTAAGGAGCTAGGGAGAAAGAACTGTGTCAGAATCACATTCAAGGGAAGCGGCCGGACTTGAACAGAAGACTTTACTCAGAGTTTCCCGGCTGGACGTAGTAAATTTCACATCTTTTTCACCATAAGATAAGAAGTGTGGCAGTCCACTGAGAAAGGTGCAAATTTTATAATACTGAATCGTGAAAGTAACTTATCCTATATTACTTAAAAAACAATGTCTTGTTTCTTCAATGCAGAGACAATGCAGATGATGTCCACATACAAGGTCAATGAGAAGTTTATGTCTTTGTAATTTTCCCACCCAGCCCCCCCCAAGAAAAATTCAGATAAAGAGTTTGTCACAGAAGTAAGGCCAATGACATTTTCATTTCATGGGTAATGAGGCTGTGGGACTCACTGAGTCCCTCCTCTGGCCCCTCCGACTCCAGGAATACAGTAGGAAGAGACCTGGATTCAGCCCTTGTGAACTCCTTAGTGCCAGATTTTTTTTTTTTAATTTCATACATATTGGTTGATATAAGTATTTTTAAGACAATCGATTGTTTCTTTTAATGTAAGTTGCAATCTCAACAAAGTGCTTCTTTCAAATCTGCTTATTTTATTAGCTACACATCTTAAAGTTACTAGTTTTAAATTAAATGGTAAATGCTTTCCCTTTTAGATCACTCATTTGACAAATCCCTTATTTAACTTGGTGGCCAAATATTTCCTTTACACCTAACCTAAAAATAAATCTCCTTGCCTCTTAAGATCACTTTCTCCAGTTCTGTCCAGTGTTGATACGAAGTGATTTCTGATCCAGTCCTTCAGGGTGATAACGTGGTTTGCCTCTTCACCCTCTTTCTCCAGAATAAACGCAATTCCTTTAGTGTTTCATTAGGGACTAGACTCCATGCTTTTACTTGGGATTGTAACTTTACTACTACTTCTGCGGGTATAGTCCCATACCAACAGTGTCTGTATCACCTGAGAGTTGCTCAGGAATGCAGGTACCATGACCCTACCCTAGAACGACGGAATCAAAAACTCTGAGGTGGGGCCCAGAGGTCTGTGTTTTAACAGGCTCTCCAGGTGACTCTGCTGCGTGCTCACATTTGAGCCCCACTGCCCCAGGTTTTTCTCTCTCAAGCTTTCAGGCACTTCTTTTCTGTCTCCCACATTTTCTAAATCAGTAAGTAGCAGGTAACTGGAGCTAAGCCAGAATGTAGAATCTTTATCCCCAAACGTCTCAAAACTTGAAGCTTCAACAGCCTTGTAAATCGACTGAATCTAAATAGATGCATATGGGTAAATTGCTTCTTTTAAAATCCCTTATCATTAGTTTGCCTTCCCATCCACTCTAATATTCCTGGTGTTAGTCTCCAAACATGTTGCTATTGTCCTATACATCTTAAGTAATGAAGAAGCCCTGAGCTAACAGCTCAATTTCCCTGGCAATCCTTCCAGTGGGAAAATAAAGAGAAATTACCTTTCCAAGTTGTGTTTGGGGGCATCAGGCTCAGTTAGCATGGATTTTTCCATTTGCCTGTGGCTGTTACCAAACCTTAGTGGGGAGGGATTGCGCATCTGTAGTGAGAAAATTGGAGTGGTGGCATATATTTCCTCTCTCGAATGATACAGGGTTCCAGTTATCATCAATTTACTTAGAAAGGCCATTTCTAAAATAAAAATATTCTTGATTCTTGCCAAGGTTAAGAAAGCCAGCTAAGAACTCTCAAATACTTTATTTCAATGTCGTGACTAATTTCCTTGTGTACCTGCTCTTGACAAGTGGCTGACAAATGGGCATTTTATCGAAGCCATGGAGTGTTTTGCTTATATTGTGACTATTATTGCATTATAAACAAAAATGGAAAATATGTACGTTTTAATCTCAATTTGTGTTTCTTGAAATGAGGATTGGAAAAGCCAGATAGCCTTTCCCTAAAGAACAATAGTATGCATATTTTTTGTTGTTATGGTTTCTACACTTAAACAGGCTTTAGTTGGCAACAGGAGCATTAAGGATTCAGTGACCTGTGCTGTCCTTAACTGATTTGCAGTCATTCTGTCCAAGGCACTGATTTACCAAACTCAACAAATGAGAATAACACTCATTTTAAAAAATAGATATAGATAATGTAAGTGTCAATAAACTACTCATTAAATGGAGTTCATGTCTCCTGGAACAGCCATAATATCTATTGTGCATAGGCCTTTTTTCACTTATCTGATTTCTTAACTTTTCCATGCTCTCTTTCTTCCTGGCCAGAGACCTTATTTCCCTCTGTATTGAGAAACAGAGGACATCCTCCATCCCTGACTGTTCCTACTCATCTCCACCTCAGAAAATCTCCTCTCTCCACTTGGCCCAGTTTGCTGACTGTCTCAGCACGAAAAGCTGCTCTCCAAAGACACCCCCCGCCTCAGCCGCCCCAGGATCTTCTCCCGTAGTTATCTCCTTGTCTCTTGTACTTTGAATTTCTCCTTGGCTACTAGTGTCTCTGCATGCTCTTTGTCCCTTCTTGTCTCCTTGCCCCCATCCCCTGTCCCTCTTCTTTCTTTCCCATCCAGCCTGAGACCTCAGGAAGGGCAGGAATCTTGCCCTCCATTTATTGTACCTTTTTAAATGAGGAATAAATGAATGAATTTTTATTCTCAACGTGAGGCCTTCCTCTCTGTGTCTAGTTCAAATCAATGGCTCCCATCACCGTGAACCCGTTTTGTGCTTTTATTATAGCACCACCTTGCACTGCAGTTAGCTGTGCGTGCCTGAGATCAGGCACACTTGCGTGGAGGGAACCGAATCATAAGAATGAGCAATGTTAAGGAAAGTGACTCTAGAGCTATGTAAGAGAAGAGGTTTTTCTGTGAAGGATTACACATTTTTGAAAATGTAGATTGCAGTCTAATCATTCTTGTCTAGTGGATTGCCACCAGCAACTTTTAGTGGAATAGAATAGATCAGAGAGAATTGCATATAATACAGTTAACAATTATTTGGTGAAACATTACTGGATCCACTCCCAGAACTTCTGATTGTGTTTGATGTGGAGATTGAGACTTTCTGTTTCTAGCGTGTGTATGTGTATGTGTTTGAACAAGGTCACAACATAAAATGTTTCTTACTGTCGGTATCTGTCAAAAAAAGTTTGAGGAATTTGCTCTACCTCATAGATTAAAGAGTCAGGTGTAAGTGACACATTTTTATAATTAAACCCAAAGTGCTCTGACATTTACATAACATTATTGTCATGGTTGAGTAAAGGGGGCAGAGGAATTTAGAGACAGATCTAATTAACAGATCTTTGCTGAGCAGGCTACTTGGCTTAACATTGGCACCCAGGCAGACAGTAATTGATTCAGAACCAGAACCCAGACTCAAAACTGTTAAATTGTAATTTCTTCATTAATTAAATGAGTGGTTTCTGGGCTGCTCAGGGTTCATCATAAGGGTTATCAATACATTTCCTAAAGATTTTTTTTAAATTTATAAATGAAAAGTCACATTAATTCATGCTGCTTTTATATGTCATGGAGGTTGTCATGGTCCCAAAATAAGCAACAGCAGTCACAGAAAAAGGCTGAGAATGATTAATAAATGCTGAATGAATGATGTTAGAAAATCATCATCTTGCAATCCCAAAGAAAATAATGAGTCTAGACAATGATCACCAGTGGATGGTGAAGCATTGGGTAAAACAGGCTGATGCCACCAGGCACTGGTCAGTCTCAGCATAACTGACAGTGGGTCCGACGGATCTTACATGCCTCACGATTGATACAGCAGCCACGGACACCATCTGAGAAGTATTCTTGCCTAAACAGAATTGAACCTGAATATGATCAAGGCTTTAAATCTAACTGCCAGTTTATAGGAAGCATGACGCTAATTGAAGAAAGTAAATGACAACAGGATGTGGCCCTCAGCCCGATCTACAATGTGTGTTATTCAACAACAGTAGTACCCAATCAGGGTATCCTGTTAAAACAGAAATCGCTGGGCCCCACTTCCAAAGTTTCAGCGTCAGTAGGGCTGGAAGGGGCCTGAGAAGAGAATTTCCGTTTCTAACAAGTTCCCAGGAGATACAGGTGTCCTGTTCCAGGGACCACACTTTGAAAACTACTGGTCTATGGGACAAATAACCGGCTTATCCAGCCAGTCAGTGACATTAGACGTAGTAGGGATGTTGTAGAATGAAATGAATTTAAAGGGCTTACAAACTCAATGCAATATACAGACTTTATCTGGATCTTAATTCAAAGCAACTACAAAAAGAAATTTTTGAAACAACTGGGGAAATCTAAATATGGACTGAGTGTGCGACTAAAGTAAGAAATTACACTTCCGCTGAGTGTAATAATATCATGATGATTACATTAAAAACTTTTTTAAGTTAAAGATTCATGCTGAAGCATGTTTTTTTTAATCAAATGACTGGATTCCAAAATGTAGATCCTGTCCAGGATTATCAAAATATTGATAATTGTTGAAACTGCATATTAGGAATCTGGGGATTTGTTATGCTAGCCTCTGTACTTTTGGGTGTGTTGGGAAGTTTTCATGATAAAAAGTTAAAAAAAAAAAAATGACCACTGCTTACAGTGGACTTCTTCATACCACATAGAAGTACATCCTTCTCATCTGGAAATCATCCTCCCAGTAGCCTCAGCCAGCCCTTCAAAAAATAATAACTTGACACTTAGAAATAAACACAGATAAATTACCTTCATGCTCCATAAGTAGCTGTAACAAAACTATACTAAATCCATGAAACTTAACCTCGTTGGCTATCATTCAGACTTACTTAACGTACAGTTCTGGAAAAGTTGGTTTGTCTAGTTTCTCATTCCACATGTGATCTAGTAAAGGAAGGCTGCTAGAAGTGAGTACAGTGACAGCAGGAAACAATGACAACTCATAGCCTGACATTTAGAGAACCACAAATATATATATAAAGGAATTGGATCAGCACATTATACAGTGGTACATTATTGACTATCAATAGTAAAAGTGTTAGCCTTTATACAGCATTCATGTGTCAGTTACCATTCTGATTCCTTTAATTATATCAATGCTCTTAATCCATATGGCAACCCACTGAGATTGGCACTGTTTTATTCTTTATTTTACGAATAAAAGCACTGGATCATGGAAAGGTCAAATAACTTGCCTGAGGTCACAAAAAGTGCTCTTACCCACTTTCAGTGCTGCCTCAGTAATAAAAATTAAACTACATTCGATGTCTTCTGTTTAAGACATACTCATATTTCAGGGTGAAATGAAAGTATAAAAGACAGTATGAGCAGTTTTTCTATTGAAATTTGTTTTAAAGCATTTTTAAGGTTTCTAAAGGGATAAACTGGCTATTTGATGTGAGAGAAAGAGCATGGACTTTGGAGTTAGAGAGACCTGGGTTCAGAGTCTAGCTCCATCTTTAACCAGCTGTGGGATCTTAGGCAAGTTACTTGACCTCTCTGATCCTCAGATTTCTCAGCTTTAAAGTGGAAGCAGTAATTCTCAACTGAGGGGGTATATGAACTGATAATATACTATTAACTCATTTGAGTTAATGTAGAAAAGCTGATGGTGCCAGATAAATGAGTTGTTTCTTTCTAATAAGCAGAGGATATTCAGATAACATCCAGAACTTATAAGTGTGAAATTCCAATTAAAGATGTATACTGAAGGGAACGCTTGTAAGTTGTGGTAGACCTTCACGAGCTCAGATCTTAATAATGGATACCCATTAATCATGCTGGCATCATCATTTAGACTGTTAACACTCGATGGGCCAACTTTCACTCTGTCCAGTTCTCAGGCTTCCTCCTAGGCCTGTCTTCTCTTTCCTCCACTGAAAAGAAGAAACTTTTTGGAATTGTAGACCAGCAGTGTGCATGGTCAATTCAGCTTTTTTGTAAGGCTTTCAAAGCCCTCAGCAGGATGTGCATTCATGCGGGCAGCTTGAAAGAACCCTTAGACACACTGTCCAGGGCTAACCCCTGCAAGGCAGCAGGATAAAAAGTGAGAACCTGCTGTAGGCCAGGCCAGGATAGGGACCTAGCCAGCTGGACAGAAGCTTCAGGAACCAGGCTCTGCGAGCGCAAAGACAACTGGAATCAATGCTGTTAAGTATGGAGCTAGAAGTCAGGTCTGTGCATGGTACTCGTGTGTGTGTGCGTGTGTGTGTGTGATTTTCACTGACTTAATGTTAATGCCTTCAATATTTGCCGGCTTAATAATGGGATGGTTTATATCGTATTATTTATAAAAGCAAAAAATAATTTGGAAGAATCTAAATATTCATCAGTAAGAAAATGGAAGAAAATGTGGAATATATTTTCACTGACTTAATGTTAATGCCTTCAATATTTGCTGGCTTAATAATGGGATGGTTTATATCGTATTATTTATAAAAGCGAAAAATAATTTGGAAGAATCTAAATATTCATCAGTAAGAAAATGGAAGAAAATGTGGAATATTCTTATGATGGAATATTATAACTATACCAATGAATAGATTGGATCTAAATTTGTCAACACAGAGCCATTGCAAAAAAAAAAAAAAAAAAAAATTAATGTAAAAAGTGCAGAGTATGTCCCACATATAATTTATGTTAACTTTAAAATAGAAAACATAGGGCCGGCCCGGTGGCGCACGGGATAAGTGCGCCGCTTGGGAAG